>NC_053024.1:689176455-689326058 GCF_003073215.2 Triticum urartu
CGAGTTCAGGCCCTTCTCGGAGGAAGTAATAGCCCTACGTCTCGGGGCCCGGAGGCGGTCGACTGGATTATGCGTGTATAGGTTACAGGGGTGCGAACCCCTCCTACTGAGGAGGGGGGTGGCTTATATAGAGTTCGCCGGCCCCCTCCTGCCCTCAGTAATGCAGGGTTTAAAGTACATTTAAGATTGGGCGTTACTGGTAACGCCTCTAATAAAGTGCTATAATGACCATGAAGACTACTTAACGGCTGACCGTTTGCCTACAGAGCGACTGCTGATCTCCTGGCGGTCGAGTGATAGCTTCTTGGTCGAGTGATAGCTTCTTGGTCGAGTGTCTTGAGCCCGTCGAGTGGGATGCCTTCAAGTCGATTGAAAGGTGATTTCTCCCAGGGGTGTCCTAGGGTAGGACTCTTGGGTCAGGCCCGTGTCCCTACCCTAGGTACATGTCTTCATCATTAGCCCCCGAATGGATCGAGGTTAGAGTGGGGAAAGAGTTGGAGATCTTTCCGACTGGTTCTTCGGGCTATGTGAGCGCCTCGTTTCGGGATAATCGTCACGGATGACGTCGCCAACCTTTTTCAGTCGCCTTGATCCATTCCAGGCCTTCCGTCGAGTGAATTTCTTTGTTTGTGCCATACCGAGTGCCGGCGCGATCGGGGTCTTCTGTTTTTTAGCAAGTTGTTCTGCAGCCCGCGGATGTCGCGGGATTTGGATTTTGGGAAGCGCGCGGGACGGGAGCGGCCGCAGTAATCGGAAGCGATAAAGCGGAAGTTCCTTGATCTCCGCGTCGCCTTTTTCGCCACGTACTGTGCGCGCGTCTGTTGCGGTATTTGACTGGATGGCCTGGGCCTACCGGCCAGCCACTCGGGAGCGGCCCCTTATAAGTTGCCGGCTCGGGGTTTCTAAGCCGTGCGCTCTCTTCTGCTTCCTTTTTTCTTTCTTCCTCTCTTCCTTCGCCAACCCTCCTGCGACCCTCGGCCGTACCCTAGCGCCGCGAGCCCGTGCGAGATCTCCCCGACGACAATGGTGAAGGGCAAGACCACTGCTTTGGAGCGCGCGAAGAAGGCGGCGGCGGCGGGGAAGGGGAAGAAGTCTTCGCGAGGTGGATCTTTGTCTCGGACCACCCTGCCCAAGGGTTGGATTCAGGGTGATTGGATGCCATCGGTGCTCCGACAGGAAGACCTCGATGACATGGTCGAGGGAGGAGCCATTCCCCACGAGGCCGCGCGTGTCCCGGGGAGGGAGATCGAGCCGCAACCCCGCGACGGTGAGTGCGTGCTCCTCGCCACCCACATCGACCGAGGGTTTTCTCTGCCTCCCCATCCGTTCTTCCGGAGTTTCTTGAATTTCTTCGGAGCGCAGCTCCATCACTTTACCCCCAATTCCATAGTCTACCTTGCCGCGTTCATTTCCATGTGCGAGGCTTTCCTGGGTTGCCGTCCGCATTGGGGGCTTTTCAAGCATATCTTCACTTGCCGCTCCCAGTCGGTGAAGAAGGCCAAGTCGAGTGACGAGAAGACACAAGTTATCCAGTTGTGCGGGGGTCTGGCGATCCAGACGAGGGGGAAGAGCTGTTTCCCCTCTATCACCTTCCCGGAGTCGGTTCGCGGCTGGCAGTCGACCTGGTTCTACTGCCAGGACCAGGCGACCCCCGGGCAGTCGACCGGTCTTCCTCCTTTTTCACTCGACCGAGCCGAGAAGCCTATCTCTCTGAAGGTCACGCCGGAGGAAAGCGCCCAGGTCAAGGTATTGGCGGGTCGAGTGGTTGAACTTGTCCGTGAGGGGGTGACTGGGATGGACCTGTTAGAGGTCTTTCTCCAGAGGCGCATCCAACCGCTCCAGGCGCGAGACCATCCGATGTGGCTGTATTCTGGCCTTGACGACACCACTCGGATCCACCTGGAGGAGGTCACCGATGAGATGCTGGAGGGGTGGTTGTCAAGCATCACGGGGAATAAAGACAACCCCCGAGGAGCCAGAAGGGTGATTCCACTCGACCACTCATATCAAGTGGATCAGGTATGTTTTTGTGTCGGATATCTGATCTTCTGTATTAGTCTTCTTTGTGTAAGTCGACTGACTTTCGTCCTGTCCGTTGTCTTCCAGGCTACCACTGAGATGTACTCGACTCCCAACGGAGCCCAAGGGCCGACCGAGGAAGGCGAGGGGAGCGGAGGCGAGAGCGGGGACGACCAGGTCGAGTGGGAGTCCGACGGTGAGGGAGAGGAGGGCGACGGCATCTTCTCCAGTGAAGAGGAGGAGGAAGCCGAACCCTCCCGCCCAGAGGGACGATCCAAGCTCGCCCACGATCCAGCGCAGGAACGTGGCAAGGTGACCGCTCCTGTCGGGCAGTCGTCGAAACGCCCTTGGACTTTCTCTCCTCCGCCGACCGGGAAGGCTCCCAAGCACCCACGAACGGCGCCATCTAAGCCGCCCAAGGACTTGCCCAAGATGAAGATAGCTGTTCCCACCATTTCGGGGTAACAACAACACTTGCTTTCCTTTGTCGACTGTGGACGGATCCTTGGTCGATTCCCTGGGCCAACTGACTAATCTTTTCTAATTTGTAGTGGAGCAACTTCTGAGGTCTCTGCCAGGAACGACGACCAAGAGATGGAGGACGCTGTCACCTCCAACCCTGGTACGATCACTGCCGTCCTGCTTACAAGTCGACTGAAGTGTTGGTCGATTGAATGTTTTCCTTGCAGCTCCTCCTCATGTTATCGACCTCCCGGACGACGACGACGACGCACCATTGAGGGTGAAGAGGAAGAAGAAGGTGTTGGCTGGCAAGACTCCGCAATCCACTCCCGCGCCTGAGGCTGCAGTTCGGGATGATGGCGAACCCACTCGGGCTTCCGTGACCTTCGCTGTTCCTTTGACGAGTGTGCAGCCTTCAGCATCGACTGCAGATCCGTCTTCGCCTTTTGCTGCGTACCCCGTCCCTGAGGACCAAGCGGCTGCTGCGAAGGAGGCTGTACGCCAGGCTGGAGTCATGATGGAACATGTAAAAGTGGCTCGGGAGGCTTGCCAGGCGGCTTACGACGCAAGCTCGGCTCTTCAGAGCAATGTCCAGGTCAGTCGACTTCAACACTTGGTCTGTTTTGGTATGTCCTTTGAAGATTCCCTTTCCCGAAGGTCTTTAAGTTTGTACACCCACTGGGTGTGTGTGTTTTTGTTTTTTTTTTGATGAGTGGGGGCACGCTAAGTGCACCCACTGGGTGTAGTCCCCGAGACTACGGTCGGCTGCTGGCAGTCGGCTGTAGTCTTTAAATTGAGTCATAGTTGAGTTTCTTCGCTCTGTCTGATCGGGCCATGTTGAATGGAACGGTATCCCGTCGACTGCGGGCAGTCGACGGCTTTCTCTTTCTTCTTTTTTTTACTGGGTGTAGGCTTATTATCTCTTAGCTGCTCGGAAGCAACTTGTCTTTGACTCGACTTCAGGGGTCGGTCGGGTGGCCTTTGGCTCGACTTCGGGGGTCGGTCGGGTGGGATAGGAACCGGTGGGGGCACGCTAAGTGCACCCACTGGGTGTAGTCCCCGAGACTATGGTGGACTGCTGGCAGTCGACCGTAGTCTTAGTGTTTACTGCCTTTGTTGCTTTTTCCTTTTTACTGAAATTGTAACTCCTCCTCTCTGGCTTCAGAAATCTTGTGATCTTGGAACCCACTTGGCTGACTTGGAGAAGCAGCAAATTCAAATGAAACTTGATCTGGAGCTGGCCAGGACAGAACTGCAGACGGTCAGAGATGGCGCCGCAGGTAAGACGCCTTTGTCAACTGGTTAGTATTTCTTCGCTTTCTCCGACTCAATCATCGTTTTTGCAGAAATATTGAAAGAAGCTCTGGCGAAGAAGGATCAGGACTTGGCTGCTGCCCGCAAGGAGGCTGAAGACAAGACCGCTCTGGCCGCACAGAAGCTATCTTCGGTCGACCACTTAGAACAAGAAAATACCAAGCTCAAGACTGCTCTGAATGAAGCCAACAGGGAGTGTTCACGTTGGAAGAAGGAGAACCTCACCCTGAGCGAGAAGCTGGAAGGCCTCGCTCGTGGGAGAAACGACCTGGAGAGCTACTTGGGGGACCTCGCGAAGAAGTTGTACCTTAAGCTTGAAGGTGCGCATTCAGTTCCGACTGGTTTTTGAGTCGACTCATTCTGTGAAAATTGTCTTATCCTTGAATCTTGTATGCAGAGCTTTGCCAGAATTTTGAAGAGGATACCAGTCGAGTGGAGCCGAGCTTGGACCCTGTTAACTCTCTTGTGAAGGACGAGGCCGCAATGAACGTGCTCCGTCTGGAGTCTCGTGTTGACGGCGTCGTGGATTACTTGGCTCGACTGAAGGTTGCCATGACGCAGATCGACCCGACACTTTGGCCAGAATCTACGCTCCAGAATGATCTCGAGTCTCTGATGACCCGACTCAATGGAATCTCTGACCGAGTGCAGGAGTGGAAGAAGTCTTCAGCTCGGTGTGGCGCTGACGTGGCTCTGTCCCTGGTCCGCGTCCACTGTAAGGAGGTGCGGGAGGAGAAGCTGGCCACCATCCAAGTCGCCAACACGAGGAAGCACAACTTCCAGGACTTCATGGAGACATTCATTGCGGCTGCTACTCGCATCGCAGATGGGATCGACTTGGATGAGTTCGTCGCCCCTGCCAGTCCTCCTCCTCCTGAGGAATGAAAAAACTTGCCTCGGGATGCCGAGTGTATTTTGTAATCCGTTGAACTCTGCCTTAAATTCGCCTCGGAATGCCGAGTGGAAGTGTAACAGTTTAACTCTGCCGAGCTGTGGGCTCGAGTACTTTGATCTGAGGTCTCTCGGATCTTTTAGGCTTTATTTGAACTTGATTTGTCATTGAATCTCTTTGTGGATGACCCGTCGAGTGGGAGGTTTGCTCTCCACTCGGTAGGATTTTTAAACTTAGGCGAGTGCTGACCGCAGCTAAGTCTCTTCGTAGGAGAGCTTAGGCGAGTGCTGGACTGCAGCTAAGCCCCTGAGTGGGAGGTTTGCTCTCCACTCGGTAGGATTTTTTAAACTTAAGCGAGCGCTGACCGCAGCTAAGTCTCTTCGTAGGAGAGCTTAGGCGAGTGCGGGACTGCATCTAAGCCCCCGAGTGGGAGGTTTGCTCTCCACTCGGTAGGATTTTTTAAACTTAGGCGAGTGTTGACCGCAGCTAAGTCTCTTCGTAGGAGAGCTTAGGCGAGTGCTGGACTGCAGCTAAGCCCCCGAGTGGGAGGTTTGCTCTCCACTCGGTAGGATTTTTTCAACTTAGGCGAGTGCTGACCGCAGCTAAGTCTCTGCGTAGGAGAACTTAGGCGAGTGCTGGACTGCAGCTAAGCCCCCGAGTGGGAGGTTTGCTCTCCACTCGGTAGGATTTTTTAAACTTAGGCGAGTGTTGACCGCAGCTAAGTCTCTGCGTAGGACAACTTAGGCGAGTGCTGGACTGCAGCTAAGCCCCCGAGTGGGAGGTTTGCTCTCCACTCGGTAGGATTTTTTAAACTTAGGCGAGTGTTGACCGCAGCTAAGTCTCTGCGTAGGACAACTTAGGCGAGTGCTGGACTGCAGCTAAGCCCCCGAGTGGGAGGTTTGCTCTCCACTCGGTAGGATTTTTTAAACTTAGGCGAGTGCTGACCGCAGCTAAGTCTCTTCGTAGGAGAACTTAGGCGAGTGCTGGACTGCAGCTAAGCCCCCGAGTGGGAGGTTTGCTCTCCACTCGGTAGGATTTTTTAAACTTAGGCGAGTGCTGACCGCAGCTAAGTCTCTGCGTAGGAGAACTTAGGCGAGTGCTGGACTGCAGCTAAGCCCCCGAGTGGGAGGTTTGCTCTCCACTCGGTAGGATTTTTTAAACTTAGGCGAGTGCTGACCGCAGCTAAGTCTCTGCGTAGGAGAACTTAGGCGAGTGCTGGACTGCAGCTAAGCCCCCGAGTGGGAGGTTTGCTCTCCATTCGGTAGGATTTTTTAAACTTAGGCGAGTGCTGACCGCAGCTAAGTCTCTTCGTAGAAGAGCTTAGGCGAGTGCTGAACTGCAGCTAAACCCCGAGTGGGAGGTTTGCTCTCCACTCAGTAGGATTTTTTAAACTTAGGCGAGTGCTGACCGCAGCTAAGTCTCTGCGTAGGAGAACTTAGGCGAGTGCTGGACTGCAGCTAAGCCCCCGAGTGGGAGGTTTGCTCTCCACTCGGTAGGATTTTTTAAACTTAGGCGAGTGCTGACCGCAGCTAAGTCTCTGCGTAGGAGAACTTAGGCGAGTGCTGGACTGCAGCTAAGCCCCCGAGTGGGAGGTTTGCTCTCCACTCGGTAGGATTTTTTAAACTTAGGCGAGTGCTGACCGCAGCTAAGTCTCTTCGTAGGAGAGCTTAGGCGAGTGCTGAACTGCAGCTAAGCCCCCGAGTGGGAGGTTTGCTCTCCACTCGGTAGGATTTTTTAAACTTAGGCGAAACGGGTTCGCGGCTAAGTCGCCCACTGGGGGTTCTCGTATGTAAACAGAAGTGATAGCAATCATTGGAACACTCTTGACTTTGATAAAAATGGACTGCGGAAGTTTCTCTTATTACATCTTTATGGGAAGGAACTTAAGTGTAAAAGGGGCGGGTAACGCCAGGGTTTTCCCAGTCACGACGTTGTAAAACGACGGCCAGTGAATTGTAATACGACTCACTATAGGGCGAATTCGAGCTCGGTACCCGGGGATCCTCTAGAGTCGACCTGCAGGCATGCAAGCTTGTGAGGTTTCTGTTGATCCACTCGGAGGACCAAATCTCCTTCTCGGAAGGCTCGACTCTTCACATGTCGGGCATGGAATCGACGCAAGTCTTGCTGATAAATGGTCGATCTGATCATGGCCATCTCTCTTTCTTCTTCCAGGAGGTCTACTGCGTCTTGCCGAGCCTGTTCTGCTTCGTCTTCAGTGTAAAGCTCGACTCGGGGAGCGTTGTGAAGGAGATTACTTGGCAGAACGGCTTCGGCTCCGTAAACAAGAAAGAATGGGGTTCTTCCAGTCGACCGGTTAGGGGTGGTCCTTAATCCCCACAAAACTAACGGAAGCTCGTCGACCCAGGCACCTGCTGCGTGCTTGAGATCACGCATTAGCCGAGGCTTTAGTCCTTTGAGGATCAGACCATTTTCCCTTTCAGCTTGTCCATTTGACTGGGGGTGGGCGACTGACGCATAGTCGACACGAGTGCCTTGAGAGGCGCAAAAGGCTCTGAACTAGTCTGAATCGAAGTTTGACCCATTGTCAGTGATGATGCTGTGAGGGACTCCATATCTGAACGTTAGTCCTCTGACGAAACTAATAGCAGTGCTAGCATCGAGGTTCTTGATGGGTTTAGCTTCAATCCACTTGGTAAACTTGTCGACTGCCACAAGCACATGGGTGAATCCGCTCCTGCCTGTTCTCAGAGGGCTGACCATATCCAGTCCCCAGACAGCGAAGGGCCAGACGAGTGGAATGGTCTTCAGGGCTGATGCGGGTTTGTGGGACATGTTGGAGTAGAACTGACACCCCTCACACTTGTCAACTATCTCCTTTGCCATCTCATTCGCTCTTGGCCAGTAAAATCCCGCTCGGTATGCTTTGGCCACAATGGTCCGGGAGGACGCATGGTGACCGCAGGTCCCCGAATGGATCTCATCAAGAATCATCTGACCTTCTTCCGGAGTTATGCACTTCTGACCGATTCCAGTCGCGCTTTCTCTGTACAACTGCCCCTTTATGACCGTGAAGGCCTTGGATCGGCGGACGATCCGTCGAGCCTCTTCCTCGTCCTTTGGGAGCTCTTTCCTTAGGATATATGCGATGTATGGTATCGTCCAGTCGGGAGTAATGGCCAAGACTTCCATGATCAGGTCGACCACAGCAGGAACTTCGACTTCAGTCGGATCTGTGGCACTTTTAGGTTGTGGGGCTTCTTCTGTGAAAGGATCCTCCTGGACTGACGGCGAGCGGATGTGCTCCAAAAACACATTGCTGGGAATGGCTTCTCTCTTGGAGCCTATCTTTGCCAGATCATCGGCTCCTTGATTTTTGAGTCGGGGGATGTGATGAAGCTCTAACCCCTCGAATTTCTTTTCTAGCTTTCTCACTGCATTGCAATAACCAGTCATAGCTGGACTTCTGACGTCCCACTCCTTCATCACCTGATTAACCACTAAATCTGAGTCGCCATAGACCATGAGGCGACGGACGCCGAGTGAAATGGCCATGCGCAACCCATACAAAAGTGCTTCATACTCTGCTTCATTGTTGGAGGAATCGAAGTGAATCTGGAGAACATATCTGAGCTTATCTCCTCGGGGGGAGACTAGAACTACCCCAGCACCGGAACCATTCAGCATCTTAGATCCATCGAAGAACATGGTCCAGTGCTCCGAGTGAACTTGAGTCGGAAGCTGCTGTTCAATCCACTCGGCGACGAAATCTGCGATCGCTTGGGACTTAATAGCCTTCTTTGCTTCAAACCTGATATCTAAGGGAAGGAGTTCAATCGCCCACTTGGCCACTCGACCAGTTGCATCTCTGTTATGCAGTATCTCTGACAGTGGGGCGTCGCTGACGACTGTAATGGAGTGGTCAGAGAAGTAATGTGGAACCTTCTTCGTGGTCATGTAAATCCCATATACAAGCTTCTGGTAGTGAGGGTATCTTTGTTTTGAAGGAGTCAAAACTTCAGACAGATAATAGACTGAGCGCTGAACTCTGAAGGCCTTTCCTTCTTCTTCCCGCTCGACCGTGAGTACTGTACTGACAACTTGTCCTGTGGCGGCAATGTACAGCAGCAGAGGCTCTTTGCTGATTGGGGCAGCAAGCACCGGCTGGGTGGAGAGCAGAGCTTTGAGTTCTGCAAACGCTGCGTCAGCTTCTGGAGTCCACTCGAACTTGTCAGACTTCTTCATCAGTCGGTAGAGAGGCAATGCCTTTTCACCGAGGCGAGAAATGAATCGACTCAAAGCGGCCAAGCAACCTGTAAGCTTTTGGACATCGTGCACGCGCACAGGACGCTTCATCCGGAGTATGGTGCCAATTTTCTCAGGATTGGCGTCGATCCCTCGTTCGGAAACGAGAAAACCGAGTAACTTTCCGCCTGGAACTCCGAATGTGCATTTTGATGGATTGAGCTTGATATCATACCTCCTGAGGTTGGCAAAAGTTTTGGCAACGTCAGCTCGCAGGTCGGAACCTTTGCGTGACTTGACCACAATATCATCCATGTATGCCTCCACATTCCGACTGATTTGAGTGAGTAAACACTTCTGAATCATTCTTATGAACGTGGCTCCGGCGTTTTTGAGGCCGAACGGCATAGTGACATAACAGAAGCATCCGAATGGGGTGATGAAAGCTGTTTTGATTTCGTCGGGTCCATACAGACGGATCTGATGGTATCCGGAATAAGAATCTAGGAAAGACAATCTCTCGCACACCGCAGTCGAGTCGACTATTTGGTCGATGCGAGGGAGAGGAAAATGATCTTTCGGACAGGCCCGATTGATATGTTTGAAATCAATGCACATGCGAAGTGACTTGTCCTTCTTGGGGACCATGACGACATTGGCGAGCCACTCGGAGTGGTAAATTTCTCGGATGAACTCTGCTGCTAAGAGCCGAGCCACCTCCTCGCCAATGGCTTGCTTCTTCTGGACGGCGGACCGCCGAAGATGTTCCTTCACAGGCTTGAATTTTGGGTCGACCCGTAGATGGTGCTCAGCCAGCCCCCTGGGAACTCCAGGCATGTCGGAGGGTTTCCATGCGAAGATGTCCCAGTTCTCACGGAGGAGCTGGATGAGCGCTTCCTCCTATTTGGAGTCAAGCGTCGTTGAGATGTGAGTCGGGGCAGCATCGGGGTCGGTCGGGTGAACGTTGACTGTTTTTGTTTCACCGGACGACTGAAAAGCTGATTCTGAAGCAGGCTTCTTGGCTCGTAGCAACTCGCTTGGGTCGGCAGTCTTTTGGTACTCTTGCAGCTCGACCACTGCCATCTGAGCATCTGCAATCTTTGAGCCCTTCTGAAAGCACTCTTCCGCCTTCTTCCGATTGCATGTGATAGTGATCACACCTTTGGGGCCAGGCATCTTCAGTTTGAGGTACACGTAACATGGCCGGGCCATGAAGCGTGCGTAAGCTGGCCTGCCCAAAATGGCGTGATAAGCACTTTGGAAGTCCACGACCTCGAATGTCAATTTTTCCTTGCGGTAATTCTTTGAATCACCGAAAACCACATCAAGAGCGATCTGGCCGAGTGATTGGGCTTTCTTCCCAGGAATGACTCCATGGAAACTCATGTTACTGGTGCTGAGTCTGGACATCGGAATGCCCATTCCTTTCAATGTTTCAGCATATAGTATGTTCAGGCCACTGCCTCCATCCATCAGGACTTTAGTCAGTCGAGTGCCTTCAACAATTGGGTCGACCACCAAAGCTTGCCTCCCAGGGGTGGAAATGTGCGTCGGGTGATCAGACTGGTCGAATGTGATGGCAGTCTGGGACCACTTCAGGTAACTGGGCGTTGCCGGGGCAACCATGTTCACCTCTCAGTTAATGACTTTCAGTCGACTTTTGCTTTCGACATCGGCAAAAATCATCAGGGTGGAATTGACTTGGGGGTATCCATCGTCACTGTCTTCCTTATCCTCGATTCTGTCCGACTCTTTTTCCTTGTCCTTGGACTGTTTTCCTTGGAACTGCTGGATCAGGAGCCGGCACTATCGAGTGGTATGCTTTGGGTAAATGAAATTACCCTCTTCATCCTTCTTGGTGTGGATGTGACATGGCAGATCCAAAACATCGTTTCCATCTTGATCCTTGACTTTTTTGGGCTTCTAGGTGCCCTTGGGTTTTCCCTTGAAGCTTCCCTGGGCTACGGCCAGGGCCTCCCCAGGAGCGGCCGGCTCGGCCTTCCGCTTCTGCTTCCGACTGGAATTGCCTCCAGTTTCCTGGGCGACTGCTTTCTGCTTGCCACTCTGGAGTCGATCTTCGTCTTCTCCGTTAGCATACTTGGTGGCAATCTCCATCATCCGATTCAGAGACATCTCTCCAGTTCGACCGAACTTCAGATTCAACTCTCTGTATTTAACACCTTCCTTGAAGGCACAAACCGCTTGATGGTCCGGCACGTTCTCAACCGAGTGATGCAGTGTGATCCACCTCTGGATGTATTCCCTCAGAGTTTCATTCGGCTTCTGCACGCAAGACCGCAGCTCGGTTAGGCCTGCGGGTCGCTTGCATGTTCCTTCAAAGGTTGTGATAAACACTCGGGAGAGGTCCTCCCAAGTGTAAATGCTGCTGGGTGCCAACTGATTTAGCCATGCTCTGGCCGAGCCCTCTAACATGAGAGGCAAATGCTTCATGGCCACCTCGTCATTGCCACCGCCAATCTGTACAGCCACTCGGTAATCTTCGAGCCAGGTGTCAGGCTTAGATTCACCGGTGAACTTGCCGATTCCAGTCGCCAACCTGAAATTGGGAGGTATCACTGCGGCTCTGATGGCTCGACTGAAACACTCTGGCCCTGAAGCGCGTACTCTGCTGCTGGCAGGAGCATCTCTATTGTGGCCTTCTCGATGAGCTCTGTTCCTGTTAACCAAACCTTGAACGAGGATGGATCTCGCATCAAAGCCTGGGTCTCTGGGGTCGACTGGAATCCTCTGCCCAACGCTATGAGGGCGTCTGTCATCTTGCCGTCGAGGCGCATATGACCCACTCCTCGGGGGAGGGGTTGGCACTCGACGTCGATCATCACGGTCGAATCGGTGATCATACTGCTCATTCCTCCTGTACTGATCATGCTGGCCACCACGTCCCTCACGCCTCGGGGCGATCTCGGGCTGTGAGCTGACTCGACTATATCTGTTACGACAGGCCGACTATGGATCCTATTCCGCGACTGAGAGACAGCGGAATTCTGGTCTCCCGCCGCCCGGAGCAATGCTCTGATCTGTAACAAGCCCCTGCCAGCCTCCGACTGGGAGGGCTGAATCGATTCTGCTATACGGGCCGCGGCGGCCAGATTCTGAACTGGGGTTCGATATACCTGCGTCGGCGGGAAGAGCTGGCGTCGACTAGACTCGGGATCCCGCTGACGTGCTTGCTCATCGAGTGCTCGCTGGAGATTCTCCAGTCGAGTGCGCTCGGCCAAGTTGGCCAAACGCGCGTCCTCCAAGGCCCGGGCCTCGGGGGTCTCTCCGACGATAGGAGTGCGGAGCGCGTCCATGTTCCGGCGGCGAGGCTCCTCTCGCTGCAATGACGTGAGAGGTTCGGGGAGATATTCGTCGTGGGGATGCGACGGATCGCCCCCACCCACGCCTCCGTCAGTGCGAGGGAAACCAGGGGGACTGTGTGTCCCATCGACCGCCAGAACCTCAGCCGCTGGATCGCTGCTGTCGCACTCGGATGCGGTCTCCACGGAGCCAGTCGACAGATCGAACAGGCCGTAGAGGGATTCGACGGGCTCGATGGCCGCGACTTGCGGGGCTGCCGATTGGCGGGCCACGGCGTGCCTCACCCACCGCTGAAGTCTTGACCGACCGGAGCTCTTGCGCTGGTGGGAGACAGGGCGGGGAGACGATATGGGGGCCGATCCATATTGGGTCGACGGTTGCCGTAGGAGGACGCCGCGAACGCATGCGCGGAAATGTGTCGCACCGCGAGCGGGGAGCGCGTCGATGTCGAGCGGCGCCTCCTGAAGCCAGGCAGAGTCGTCGACGATGAAGGTGAACGCGCCGAGACGGATCTCGCGGCCCTCCACCAAAACTCCGCAAGAAAACATGATCAAAGGGATCGAGAAAAATCACAACTTCTCCAACTAAGCGCTAAGATTCTTGCCCCACGGTGGGCGCCAACTGTCGTGGTTCTAACTCTGACAGTGATGTAGGGGGGTGAGTATGGAGAGGCGAGATCCTAGCTATAGGGAAGTTGTTACACGCGAGGTTTATGAGTTCAGGCCCTTCTCGGAGGAAGTAATAGCCCTACGTCTCGGGGCCCGGAGGCGGTCGACTGGATTATGCGTGTATAGGTTACAGGGGTGCGAACCCTTCCTACTGAGGAGGGGGGTGGCTTATATAGAGTTCACCGGCCCCCTCCTGCCCTCAGTAATGCAGGGTTTAAAGTACATTTAAGATTGGGCGTTACTGGTAACGCCTCTAATAAAGTGCTATAATGACCATGAAGACTACTTAACGGCTGACCGTTTGCCTACAGAGCGACTGCTGATCTCCTGGCGGTCGAGTGATAGCTTCTTGGTCGAGTGATAGCTTCTTGGTCGAGTGTCTTGAGCCCGTCGAGTGGGACGCCTTCAAGTTGATTGAAAGGTGATTTCTCCCAGGGGTGTCCTAGAGTAGGACACTTGGGTCAGGCCCGTGTCCCTACCCTAGGTACATGTCTTCATCACTCCCCGTAACCGTTTGGGACTCGCCTTTGATCGAGAAGACATGCTAACGGGCACGATTGGGTTACCCACGTCCGTATTGATGAGAATCCCGTAAATAAAGGGGACACGATCTCTGCTTTGACAAGACGTGCCAAGGAAACCGCCTCGCAAAACACGCTGAGGTGGAAAAGTGAAAACGATTCGAATAAAGGCTTGGCCGTAGTGTGATGTCACGCTGCGGAATACGTCAGCAGATTAGATTTGTGTTAATATTATTCTCTCTGTGGCAATATGTGGAAACTTATTTTGCAGAGCCAGACACTACTCTTGGTGTTTACAAACTTTTATGAAGAATTTGGAGGAGGAACCCGCCTTGCAATGCCGAAGACAATCTACGCGCCGGACTCATCGTCATTGAAGCCTGGTTCAGGGGCTACTGAGGGAGTCCTGGATTAGGGGGTGTTCGGGTAGCCGGACTATACCTTCAGCCGGACTCCAGGACTATGAAGATACAAGATTGAAGACTTCGTCCCGTGTCTGGATGGGAGTTTCCTTGGCGTGGAAGGCAAGCTTGGCGATGCGGATATTCAAGATCTCCTACCATTGTAACCGACTTTGTGTAACCCTAACCCTCTCCGGTGTCTATATAAACCGGAGGGTTTTAGTCCGTCGGACAACTTCATCATACAACAATCATACCATAGGCTAACTTCTAGGGTTTAGCCTCCTTGATCTCGTGGTATATCTACTCTTGTACTACCCATATCATCAATATTAATCAAGCAGGACGTAGGGTTTTACCTCCATCAAGAGGGCCCGAACCTGGGTAAAGCATCGTGGTCCTTGCCTCCTATTACCATCCGGCCTAGACGCACAGTTCGGGACCCCCTACCCGAGATCCGCCGGTTTTGACACTAACAGTCGTCGGGGGTCAGGGTCGCCGAATGGTAGAGGAAACCCTAAATAGCAAGTATCGTGGGTGTGAGATACATGTGGCCGTCGGTGTCGGACACTACATTCACGTCCCACAAGTGACGTGGGCGTCGAAGCCCGCGCCACTTGTGGGACGTGGATGTAGTGTCCGACACCGACGGTACATGTATCTCACACCGACGATACTTTCTATTTAGGGTTTCTCCTCTACCGCTCGGCCCTCGACCCCTTAACGACCCTCGACCCTCTACCCTAGTTCCCGACCCTCGACCCCTCGGCGATCCTCGACACCCTCGTTCCCGATAAAAATTAAGAAGAAGAAGAGGAAGAAGAAGATGAAGAAATAGGAGAAGAAGAAAGGAATAGCTAGAGGAGAAGATCGAAGAAAAAAAGAAGAAAAAAAAGAGGAGAAGAAGAAAGGAATAGTGGAGAGGAAGAGAAAATAGAATATTCTATTTTCTCTTCCTCTCCACTATTCCTTTCTTCTTCTCCTCTTCTTTTCCTTCTTTTTTCTTCTTCTTATTTATTTCTCCTCTTCTTTTCCTCTCATCTTCTTCTTTCTTTCCTCTTCTTATTTTCTTCTTTCCTATCCTTCTTTTCTAATATTGTAACTTTTGCATATATAAAACTTTTCTAAAATTGTAACTTTCTATATATGAACAAAAAACTTTCTATGAACAAAAAAAACATTTTTAACATATATATTTAGCAAATTCTAGCCACATACATCACATACACATATACATTATAGCCACATACACATATACATCACATATGAAAAAAAAATAAACTAATAAAAATATAAAAAAACATATTGCAACATATGAACAAAAACATATAGCCACATACATACACATACATTATATATATATATATGAAAAAAACTAAACTAATAAAAAATGTGGTGGCGCCGGCGCGGCAGAGGGGCATGGCGGCAGCGGTGGCGCCGGCGGGGTAGGGAAGGGGCGCGGGAGCGAGGCAAGGCAGGGGCGCGAGGCAGGTGCTCACAGAGGGGTGGCGGAGCACGGCGGGCGGCATCGGGGCGCAGGGACGACGGTGAGGTGGCGTTCGAGGGCGGCGGCGACAGCAAGGTTGAGCAGCCTGACGGCGTCGGAGGCGGCGGCGACGGTGAGGTGGACCAGCCTGACGGCGTCGGAGGCGGCGGCGACGATGAGGTGGAGCAGCCTGACGGCTCGACGGCGACGAGGCAGAGCACCGGGCGTCGGGCGGAGAAGAAAGGGATGGATTTTGGAGAAACTGCTAAGTGCTGCTTATATAGCGAAGCCTTTTGTCCCGGTTCGTGGCACAAACCGGGACTAATGCCCCCCTTTAGTCCCGGTTGGTGCCACCAACCGGGACCAAAGGCCAATTTTCAGCAGCCCAAAGGGCGGGAAGCGGCGGCCTTTGGCCTCGGTTGGTTGCACCAACCGGGACTAAAGAGGGGCATTGGTCACGGTTCGTGGCACCAACCGTGACCAATGCCCCCTTTAGTCCCGGTTGGTGCCACCAACCGGGACCAAAGGCCTTGTGCTGCCCCGCGCCCAAATGTTTAGTCCCACCTCGCTAGTTGAGAGGGAGCCGCACCTGTTTATAAGGTGCGGTGCGCCTTCCCTCTTGAGCTCCTCTCTAAAGTAGGCTTTCGGGCCTAACCGTGCAATGTGTGCCTGTGGGCCTACTGGGCCTCCCGCGGGCCTGAATCCTGGCCCATGGTAGGGTTTCTAGTCGTATTCAGGCCGTGGGTGCCCAGTAGGTGGCACTTTTTTTGTTTTTTGGTTTTTTTTGTTTCTACTTACAACAAAATACTTATTGTTGCTATATTCAATTTTTTTCCAGTTTTTTTGTTTTGTTTTCTGCATTATTTATTTTCTTTTGTTTTTTGCTTTATTTTTTAATTCATTTTGCTTTTGGTTTTAGAAAAATTATAAAATTTCTGTTAGTGCCATTAGTTTTCAAATTTGAAAACACTTTTTTTGTTTTCTTTGTTGCTTTATTTATTTTGTTTTGTTTCTACTTACAATAAAATACTTATTGTTGCTATTTTTATCTTTTTTCTAATTTTTTTTGTTTTGTTTTCTGTAATATTTATTTTCTTTTGTTTTTTGCTTTATTTTTTAATTCTTTTTGCTTTTAGGTCAGCAAAATTATAAACTTTCTGTTGCTTTATTTATTTTATTTTGTTTCTACTTACAACAAAATACTTATTGTTGCTATTTTTTCCAGTTTTTTTGTTTTGTTTTCTGCATTATTTATTTTCTTTTGTTTTTTGCTTTATTTTTTAATTCTTTTTTGCTTTTAGTTTTAGAAAAATTATAAACTTTCTGTTAGTGCCATTAGTTTTCAAATTTGAAAACACTTTTTTAGTTTTCTTGTTTTCTTTGTTGCTTTATTTATTTTATTTTGTGATTAACTTTACTATAAAAATAGTTTTTTTCCTGTTTTTTGATTTTTTTTTGCATTATTTATTTTCTTTTGTTTTTTTCTTTAATTTTTAATTTTTTTTTCTTTTAGGTTAGCAAAATTATAAACTTTCTGTTAGTGCCATTAGTTTTAGAAAAATTATAAACTTTCTGTTAGTGCCATTAGTTTTCAAATTTGAATAGTTAAAATTTGAATTCTTTGAAAATTGTTTGAATCACAAGTTTGTGATTAACTTACTAAAAAATGAGAATAGATGCGCTTATAGAGAAAATTCAACCTAAATTCCTAGTAAATTTCGATGAATTTCAGAGAAATTCACTATGAATTTAGGTTAAACTTTTCTCTATTAGGGCATCTATTTTCACTTTGAGAGGAGCTCAACAAGGCAGAGAGGGAAGGGCTTACAAACCGGTGTGAGCCCCCTTCGGTTGGCGAGGTGGGACTAAACTCTGCCTGCAACGAGGACCAACCCTTTAGTCCCGGTTTGTGGCACAAACCGGGACTAATGGTCATGGGCTAGGGGCGAGGAGCAAGATTATAAACTTTCTGTTAGTGCCATTAGTTTTAGAAAGTTGAAGGTTGAAAGTTGGCATGGGCCAGGGACTAATGGTCATGGTACTACGAAGGCCGAACCATAAGACATGAAAGCATTTCAAATGAACTCTGAAAAAGTTGAAAGTTGGCATGGTATCATAATTTCACCCACATAGCATGTGCATGTACAAAACGGACAATGGTAGCATGTTCGTGTGTTACAAAGTTGGCATGGTATCATCATAATAGTTGCGGGAGAAAGTCTTCACTTTTTCTTCGCTTGTGTCATTTGCTTATTGCGCCGTAACCATGGATAATCTTCATTGTTTATCAGGATGTTTGGATCAGCCTTGACATTGAAGGGAGGAATTTCATGAAACTTTTCATAATCTTCAGACATGTCTGTCTTGCCATCCACTCCCAGGATGTCCCTTTTTCCTGAAAGAACTATGTGGCGCTTTGGCTCATCGTATGATGTATTCGCTTCCTTATCTTTTCTTTTTCTCGGTTTGGTAGACATGTCCTTCACATAGATAACCTGTGCCACATCATTGGCTAGGACGAACGGTTCGTCAGTGTACCCAAGATTTTTCAGATCCACTGTTGTCATTCCGTACTGTGGGTCTACCTGTACCCCGCCGCCTAATAGATTGACCCATTTGCACTTAAACAAAGGGACCTTAAAATCAGGTCTGTAGTCAAGTTCCCATATGTCCACTATGTAACCATAATATGTGTCCTTTCCGCTCTCGGTTGCTGCATCAAAGCGGACACCGCTGTTTTGGTTGGTGCTCTTTTGATCTTGGGCGATCGTGTAAAATGTATTCCCATTTATCTCGTATCCTTTGTAAGTCAATACAGTCAAAGATGGTCCCCTGGACAACAAGTACAACTCATCACAAACAGTGTTGTTACCTCTGAGACATGTTTCCAACTGAAAGTGCGTTATATCGAGTAGAGGGGGGTGAATAGGCGATTTTTAAGAAAGTCTTCAAAACGTGAGAGTTATGAAGACAAACTGCGAAGATTATGCCTATTACTATGCAGCGGAAGTTAGATTACACTAGGCCAGCCATGGTCATGTATTCAATAGAGTGAAAGCACAATGACAAACAGCTTCAGTGTAATAAGGATCAGGTAGGAAGAAGTTATGAAGCCAAATAGATCATACATTCACGTTGTGAAGACAAAAGATAAAGCAAGCATGCAATGGCTTCACAATGAGTAACAGTAAGAAAGGAAGTGAAGATGAAACCAGTGACTCGTTGAAGACAATGATATGTTGGACCAGTGACTCGTTGAAGACAATGATATGTTGGACCAGTTCCAGTTGTTGTGACAACTGTACGTCTGGTTGGAGCGGCTAGGTATTTAAACCTTAGGACACACAGTCCCGGACACCCAGTCCTGAACACACAGTTCAGGACACCAAGTCCTCACCGTATTCTCCTTGAGCTAAGGTCACTTAGTCCTCGCCCAATCACTCTGGTAAGTCTTCAAGGTAGACTCCCAAACCTTCACAAACTTCGTTCACTGGCAATCCACAATGTCTCTTGGATGCTCTGAACGCGACGCCTAACCGTCTGGAGGACTCACAGTCCTCAAGTGTAATAAGTCTTCAGATCACACAGACAAGAAGACTTAAGTGATGCCCAATTTACTCTGGCTCTGGGTGGTTAGGGCTTTTCTCCTCGCTAGGAATTTTCTCTCAAAGGCTTCGAGGTGGGTTGCTCTCAAACGACAAAAGCCGTGCACTGAAATCTGAGCAGCCAACCGTTTATGGTTGTGGGGGTGGGCTATTTATAGCCACTTGGCAACCCGGCCTGATTTGTCCGAAATGACCCTGGGTCACTAAGGAACTGACACATGTATCAACGGTCAGATTTCGAACTCTCATGGCAACTTTACTTGGGCTACAAGCAAAGCTGACTTGTCCGGCTCTGGACAAGATTCGCTCTCATTATCTTCACTCGAAGACATAGGTTTTTGATTTAGGCATCACTTCAGTCATTCTGACTGGTTCTCCTGGATCCCACTTAACAGTACGGTGGTTCCTATGACTCAACACAAAAGAAAAAGAACTACGAAAGATCTAAGTCTTCGAGCTCCATAAGCTTCATAACGTGTCTTCTTTTGTCATAGACTTCAATGTGAATATCTTCATATACCACCTTTGTCTTCAATGTCTTCATACATTTTTAGGGGTCATCTCTGGTAGTAAAACCGAATCAATGAGGGACTTCTACCTGTGTTTTCCTGCAATTCTCACAAACACATTAGTCCCTCAAGTAGGTTTGTCGTCAATACTCCAAAACCAACTAGGGGTGGCACTAGATGCACTTACAATCTCCCCCTTTTTGGTGATTGATGACAAACTAGTTGAAGTTTTCAACGGGGAATATAATGTGTGAAGTTTGTAAAGGATAGGGAATTGTCTTCATAAGTTGCAAGGGCTCCCCCTGAAGATGTGCATATAAGTTAATTTGCTTTTGGAATGCAAATGCACATGGCAGGTTGTACTTGTGGAGATCCACTTCAGCTTATGATGACAATCCACTATGCATGTGAAAGTATATGAAGATAATGACATGCATAATGGAAAATGGACGTCTGCAGAATGAGATAAGTGCGGAATTTATCGTCGCACATGCGAAATTTATCTTCGCAAATAGAGTGGCAAACGAGCAGCAGACGACCATCAAGTTTTAGTGTTTACAACTCAAAGAACCAAATGAAGCAAAAACAAGAGTTATAAACACGAAGCAAAATATAACAAAACATAAGGCACCCGCCCATATTGACCCGCTTGAAGACTATAAACATCATATGCGTCTCCCCCTTTTGTCAGTAATGACCAAAAAGGTTTGAAGACATAGAGTTTTCTACGCGTTCCCAGGCGCAGCAGGGTCGGTGGAGTTGTTTGGCGGTGCAGAGCTTGGAGGTGCTGAAGAAGGTGGCGGTGATGTAGCATCGTCGTCTTCATCAATGATTCTGGCAGTGACTGTGGCAGCAGATGAAGAAAACTCAGAGTCTTCAAGTGATGGTGTGTTGCGCATCACAGCCCTTCTAGGAGGTGTGGTGTCAAACCTGAAGCGCTCTGTGAAGCCATCCTCTTCAAGTTCAGCTTCAGTGCATATCATTGAGAGTCCTTTCCATGTACGACGGCACGTTTCATGTGTAACAAAAGCATTCTTGGTGGCTAGGTTTCGAAGACGATTGACATCCACCAAGAGGCTCTTCATCTGACGCTTTAGCCAGTCGTGATGTCTATCTTGCTTTTGGTGAAGGGCCACAAGAATCTCTCGGTCAGTGAGGACACGAGCACGCTTCTTGGGTCTTGGAGCATTTGTGCTGTTTGTGGCTTCAGTAGATGCTGGTGCACGTGTAGTGCCAGCCAACGGATATATCCTGGATATGGCTTCAACACCTTCAACATTCTGCGTGAAGCTCTGGTGTTCTGCATTCTGAAGACTTATCGGTTGCTTGGCAGGCTCAGGATATATTGCTTCAGCAGAGGTATCCACATCTGGCAAGAAGATCCGATTGTTTCGGGCAGAGGGCTGATACGAGATCGTAGAGTGCAGTTTGATCAGCCTCATCACCCAAGGAGCATAGAACTTCAAACCAAATAATTCTGAGCCTGACGCTGCAAGTTGGCGTATGAAGAGATCCTGTGTGTTGAAGCATTTGCCATGCAGTATATAGAATATGAGAGTCTTCATTGCACCCTCAATCTTTGCATTGGAGAGTGTCCCTTAATGGGCCAAAGAGTCCGCCGGATGATGTGATATATGGTCCTGGGCAGGAACTCTAGGTCTTCAACGAGGAACTCAGTAGGATAGGGTGCATCATGGGGCAATGGCTTGATCATTGAGAGCATCTGACTCATATTGGGTTCAGGCCTCTGGAATATGCTCTCAATAGCTTCAGAATGTAGTTGACAGCCTTCCTCGAAGAATTCGCCTGGAGTGGGCAGGCCGGTAAGCTCAATGATATCAAATGCATTGGCTTCATGATGGACATTGCCGGTCATCCACTCCAGGATCCAAGTCTTCGGATCTCTGTTGTATCCTTTTATATGGAGGGTGGCATAGAACTGAAGCAGAAGCTCTTCATTCCAGTGCTCTTCATCAGTTATAAATGGCAGCAGACCCACTTGCTTGAAGCAATCCAAGGCTTCCTCTAAGCAGGGCAGACCAGCAACGGCTTCAACCTCAAGGCGCTTGTGCGGAAAGATGCGACCTTGGTTGTATAAGATGCATGAACAATAGATGCGCTGAGAATAGCTCCAGAACCTATCTGATACAATCCTTTCCCTTGAATAGGGGTTCTTGGAGCTGTTGAAAAATGTATTGTCTGCCTTGAAGCTATTAATATCAAAGGAGCCAGGTGCTGATGCAGGACCTGGGAACCTTGGAAGCCTTGGGACTGGCTTCTGGACATGAGGTCTGTGCTCAATATGATAATCAAACTGTGGACCTGCAGCAGACTCAGGAACAGAAGTGTCTGGCTCAGTAGCTTCGCTGTCCGCTGAAGCATTTGGTGGGGCGGGCTCCACATTGGCTTCAGTGTTTGTGGTGGCAGCCGCAACATTTTCTTCCTCCGCTTGTGTAGTTGGAGGAGCAAACTCAGGCACGTTCTCCTGGAGAACTGCATCTTGATGGAGCGGGGGAGTGGGTTCTGGTGGTGCTTCTTCATTGTCTTCGGCTGATGCAGCCAGAATTTCTGCAGTATGGACTTGAGGCCTAGGACCTTTGCGAAGCTTACGGAACGCAGACGACGCTTGTGGGGTTGGAGTGGGCTGGGCCTCAAGGTCTTCTTCCTCCTGAGGGCGATCCGCCCATGACGCATCTTGTGCCATTGGCGTCAGAGGACGACCAATGCTGATGAGTTCGCTTGTTTCAAGCTGAGGAATGGCTACATCATCTTGTACATTGTCTTGGTGACCAATGTCTTCAGCAGCTATGGGGTCGGCTGCTGGAATATCTTCAGCTTCAGGAGCCTCTGTGGGAGCAGGCTCATGAACTGTCAGTCGTCTTTCTGCATTGGGGTGAATGACAGAGAGGGGTTCAACCATCAAGGGCTCTATGGGAGCAGCCCGAGATTTCTTGATCTTGCGCTTCTTTTTTCTGGGGGCAGTAGGAGAGGCTTCAGAGCTCTTCCTTTTTCTGGCTTCAGCCTCTGCAGTTCTTGTCTTCTTAAGCTCTGAAGCTGTTGACCGGCTCTTTGGCTTCGAGCCAGTCGTTGCAGTGGGGAAGACAATTTGAACCGCTTCTTGCCTAGGTGCCTCTGGTTCAACCATAGCAGGCTTCTTCTTCTTCTTCGCAGCCATCTTGGGGTCGATGCCTGGACGCCCAAGTGCCTTGCGCTTTTCAGCCTCGTTGTAGGCTTGAACACATCTTTCGGCCAAAGACTTCATCCGCTCACGTGAGCCCTGAGCTTCTGCACGCTTCTTCAGAAAATTTTCTTTGAGCTCATGCAGCATGGTTTTGAAGCTCTTCACTTCCTGCACGCTGAGCCTGGCCATGTGCTTCTTGAACTGAGCCTTTTCATGATCAATTTTCTGCTTCAGCTCAACAATGCGCTGAGCAATGGCCAGTTCTGAAGCAATTGCGCCTTGGAAGGCGACACTGAGGCCAACGGGCAGCTGCAGATCATTGAAGCTTATGTCTGGTGTGTCAAACCATTCGTCGATGAAGCTGTGGATGATGGCGACATCAAAGAGAGGCAAATTGTTGAAGATTTCAGCTTCTTCTTTGCTTTTGATGAGCTGCTCTAGAGCGTCATCTCCAAGTTCTTCATCACTTGATAGATCTATGGCTTCGCTGCGTAGAATGGCAGCAGCTGTGAGCTCTTTGCCTGTTTGTTGCTGGGGCTCCTTTTCCTTCTGGGGCTTGGAGACGCGAGATACGTCTTCAGACTGCACACTGACTTCAGGAGGTGCAGTTTTCAATGGCTTCGCCCTTGAGATTTTTGAGGCAGGGGCTGGCTTTGAAGCTTTTGGTTTCTTCGTCTGCTTTGGCTTTGGCACAGCAGGAGCTTCATCAGACTCAGAGTCAGCTGGAGGGTCATTCACGGCAGCCCTTTGGACTAGGATGTAGGTGATGAGGCCCTCAAGGTTGGCAAACGGACCGATGATATTGGGTCCTGCGTCGCGTGTGCCATCTGCCCTTGGTGCGGAGGGGCCAGGGTTGAAGTCTAACCCATATTTCTTCTTGTCCTGCTTCGCTGACTGTTGGGCAAACTGGTAGTTGCACTTGAATAGATTGTCATCACGACACCAGAGAAGTGACGACGGATGTGCATCATCAGGCTGTGGTCCTCGGACCATGCATGGGTAGAAGCCTTGAGCAATGGCTTCATCTCTGGTCCTGGGTACAAGGTTCTTGTATAAGATATCCCCCATGGCCTCTTGATAGCACTCTTTTCAGCATACTCCTAGGTGACGAAGCGGTATTTGAACCACTGTTCTGCCCAATAGCATCGAATTCATTGGATTCGGGTCTTGCGCTGCCCATAGCTCTCTTCTGGATCTGTTTTGTACATTTCTGCCAAGTCTTCAGGCAGATCTTTGGAAGTTCCCTCACGTCTCTGTCTGCCCCCCTTCCTTGCTGCTGCTTCTGAAGCCATAAACTTTAACTTGAAAGGCTTCAAAACTTTCAAAGGCTTTCTTTTTCTGGACCAACAGGAACTGGCTTCAGGAGAGTTTATGTGATGCTGTAGGAATTCTACAAATGAATGCAGACTATGAGAACCGAAGGATTCTCCCACGGACATGTACCTGTGACAGCATTAAGGTGCGAGGGAAGGGGAAGAGGTCATATGCATTCTCAGAATGTTTTGAAGATTAATCAGTTTAGAAGACATTGACCTCATCGTGCGAAGACATTCACTCATAGATAAGAAGTTGGTTCCAGATTTGTACGAATCCACAGATCAGTACAAGTGAGTAATCTAACTACTTTATGAAGCACAAGTGAATATACTAGGCATGTTATGAGATGCAGCGAGAGATCTATCTAGTGTGAAGAGAAACTTCTTATAGTAGAAAGTGACAGAACCATGAGATAAAAGGGGCTGTAAAAAGAAGTTTTATTTACCACATTGGAACTGCTAGACGGAAGTGGGAGGTGATGCCGAGCAGTTCAGTCCTCCGTGCCCTAACTTGGCGACGGAAAACACCTACGGCGATGGCAGAGAGAACGATGTCTGCGGTCGGCGTGAGGACGGCGTCGGAGAGGTTGCGGCAGCGAAGCGCTTCGTCGTCGAGTGCTAGCGGTGGCGCTAGGGTTCGTGCGAGGGTGGAAGAAGGAGATAATGACCGCGGTAAATGTGAATTTATAGGCTCAGAGGCGTCACTGTGCTATTACACAGGTGCCCCTGGCGGTTCGCATCTGAGGAACGCGTGGCCAGTTAGCGGAAGTTTGGGGTTTGTTCCACGTCCCACGCACGCCTAAATTGTCGGGCGGTCGTTCCTGCTTCTCCGGATTTTATGTGGGGGAATGAGCATTGAAAACGGACTTTATGGTTGTCTCTGTATCTTCTGCTGACAAGGACACAGTGAAGACATTCGACAGTTTCAATAGAATGCATATGACTTAGAGAGATAGAATTTGAGATAGAAAGCATAGAGAGATTAGGGTCCGATCACATTCACTTAGTTCAAAAGATTCAACCAAGAAGACATAGCTATAAGTGAATGATGTAGAGGACAGAACACTAGTATGTATATATCTATATAATCAACATAGTGAAGATAATCATGAAGACATGTTGAGTTCGAAGCCAAACCAAATGTGAAGATATTGCAAGGTAACGCCATGAGTGAACACTTCAAAATGGAACGTTTGGTGGTGGCGTTACCCACCGTATAGGAAGTATTAGACCCAGACACGGCGCACAATTATCGTGGCGCTCCGAAGTCAAATTCCACATTAATGTATTCACACTTAGAATGTATGTCTTCATTGATTGAAGATATACTTTACTTTGTGTGTTGCACATCTAAGTCATCAATATGCATAAGTGTTAGGATGTGTGCCTGATCACAGGACATTTGAGGATTCCAAGATATTTAGCTCACACCGTAACTTGCAAAATCTCTTCTCATCCAAGGGCTTGGTGAAGATATCCGCCAATTGCTCTTCAGTGTTGACGTGTATGATATCAATGTCTTCCTTCACAACATGATCTCTGAGAAAGTGATGACGAATTTCAATGTGCTTTGTCTTCGAGTGCTGAACTGGGTTGTTGGCAATCTTGATGGCGCTTTCATTATCGCAGTATAGTGGCACTTGCTTCAGATGAATGCCATAGTCCTTGAGTGTTTGCTTCATCCACAGAAGCTGAGCACAGCAAGATCCAGCAGCAATATATTCAGATTCAGCAGTGGAGAGAGATACACAGTTCTGCTTCTTTGAAGACCAACATACAAGTGATCGTCCCAGAAAGTGACATGTGCCTAACGTGGACTTGCGATCAACTTTGTCACCAGCATAATCAGCATCCGAAAATCCAACCAAATCAAACTCTAAGCCCTTTGGATACCATAATCCTAGAGTTGGGGTGTGAGCCAAATATCGAAGAATTCGCTTCACAGCTAAGTGATGCGACTCCTTTGGTGCCGCTTGAAATCGAGCACACATGCAAACACTAAGCATAATATCTGGCCTAGATGCACATAAATAAAGCAAAGACCCAATCATGGAGCGGTATACCTTTTGATCGAACTCTTTACCATTGTCGTCAGGACCTAGATGATGTTTGGCTGGCATTGGTGTTGTGAAGCCTTTGCAGTCTTGCATACCGAACTTCTTCAGGCAATCTTTGAGATACTTCTCTTGAGATATGAAGATGCCATTGCGTTGTTGTCGTATTTGAAGGCCAAGGAAGAACTTCAGCTCCCCCATCATGGACATCTGATATTGCTCTTGCATCATATATCCAAACTCTTCACTGTACTTCTGATTTGTGCAGCCGAAGATAATGTCATCCACATATATTTGGCACACAAATAGTTCACCATCATATGTCTTCGTGAAAAGAGTGGGATCCAGG
Source organism: Triticum urartu (assembly GCF_003073215.2). NCBI lineage: Eukaryota > Viridiplantae > Streptophyta > Magnoliopsida > Poales > Poaceae > Triticum > Triticum urartu. Next base: position 689,202,760 of record NC_053024.1, read on the forward strand.
GAACCAGGTATGAAGCCTTTGCTCTTCAGGAAGTACTTGAGTGTGTCATACCAGGCCCTAGGGGCTTGTTTGAGGCCATACAGTGCCTTGTTGAGCTTGTATACCATGTCAGGATGTTTTGGATTTTCAAAGCCAAGCGGTTGTGCAACATACACTTCTTCTTCAATCTTTCCATTGAGAAAGGCACTTTTCACATCCATTTGATATAGAAGTATGTTATGATGATTTGCATAGGTCAGCAGTATGCGTATGGCTTCAAGCCTAGCCACAGGAGCAAATGTTTCATCGAAGTCAATGCCCTCCACTTGAGTATATCCTTGAGCAACGAGACAAGCTTTATTTCTGACAACTTGACCATGCTCATCTTGTTTGTTGCGGTATATCCATTTAGTGCCTATAATGTTGTGCTTCCGTGGATCAGGACGCTTAACCAGTTCCCATACATTATTCAGCTTAAACTATTGAAGCTCTTCTTGCATAGCTTGAATCCATTCAGGTTCCATGAAGGCTTCTTCAACTTTCTTGGGTTCTGATATTGATACGAATGCAAAGTGCCCACAGAAATTTGCTAGCTGAGTTGCCCTTGAACGAGTGAGTGGACCAGGTGCATTGATGCTGTCAATTATTCTGTCAATCTGCACTTCATTGGCAACACGAGGATGTACAGGGAGAAGACTTTGCTCTTGCTGATCTGCGTTGTTGTTGGGAGGAATGTCTTCAGGCTGAGCATTGTCTTCATGTTGATCAGGTGCTGAGATGATAAGTTCTTCTTCAGGATGAGCTTCAGAAGGTATAATCTCTCCAGTTCCCATAAGCTTGATTGATTCACTAGCTGGAACTTCATCTAGCACATTTGGCAGTTGCTCTCTTTGTGAACCATTTGTCTCATCGAACCGCACATCCACTGTTTCAACCACTTTGTAATGAAAGAGATTGAAGACTCTGTAGGAGTGCGAATCCTTTCCATATCCAAGCATAAAGCCCTCATGTGCTTTTGGTGCAAACTTTGAGGTGTGGTGTGGGTCCTTGATCCAGCACCTTGCGCCAAATACTCTGAAGTAACTGACATTTGGCTTCTTGCCAGTTAGGATCTCGTAAGATGTCTTGTTCAGAAGCTTGTGAAGATAAACACGATTGATTGTATGGCATGCAGTGTCAATGGCTTCAGTCCAGAATTTTCTTGGAGTCTTGTATTCATCTAGCATAGTTCTGGCCATCTCAATGAGTGTTCTGTTCTTGCGTTCGACGACGCCATTCTGCTGTGGCGTGTACGGAGCTGAGAATTCATGTGTGATGCCCAAGGTATCAAGATATGTATCAAGGCCAGTGTTCTTGAATTCAGTGCCATTGTCACTTCTGACGTGCTTTATCTTGGCGCCAAAATTGTTCATAGCTCGATTGGCGAAGCGTCTGAAGACATCCTGCACTTCAGTCTTGTAAAGGATTATGTGCACCCAAGTATATCTAGAGTAATCATCAACAATGACAAAGCCATAGAGGCAAGCAGAAGTAGTAAAAGTTGAGTAGTGAGTGGGACCGAAAAGATCCATGTGGAGCAGTTCGAAGGGTTGTGTAGTAGTCATGATTGTCTTCGAAGGATGTTTTGCCCTTGTCATCTTCCCTACTTCACAGGCACCGCATAAGTGATCTTTCTTGAACTTGACGCCCTCGATGCCTATGACATGCTTCTTCTTTGCAAGGGTGTGGAGGTTCCTCATGCCAGCATGCCCAAGCCTCCGATGCCAAAGCCAGCATTCTGAACCTTTTGCAAGAAGACATACTGCAAGTTGTGGCCCTGCTGAGAAATCTACCACATACAAATCATCTTTCCGATACCCTTCAAACACTAGAGACTTGTCAGATTCCATTAGTACCAGGCAACGATATTTTCCAAATATTACGACCATGTTCAAATCGCAAAGCATTGAGACAGACATTAAGTTGAAACCAAGGGATTCAACAAGCATGACTTTATCCATGTGTTGATCCTTTGAGATTGCAACTCTACCTAGACCCAATACCTTACTTTTACCAGTGTCAGCAAATGTGATGTGGCTCTTGTCGGATGGACGTAAGGTTGAGTCCATAAGAAGACTTCTTTTGCCAGTCATGTGATTTGTACACCCACTGTCAATAATCCATTCCGAAGACTTTGAAGTCGCTGGTGTCGTACCCTACAGTGCAGTTAGGGGGATAGGCTTCACGAAGAGAATTGTGAAGCATAAACATTTGACGAACCAATGGGTTATGAAAACTTAGATCCAGATTAGGACTAATAGGGAGAGTAGCATGCGATTCAGGAACGAAGTACATAGTGATGCCATTCAGGCATTTTATCTTGCGCCCTACAAGATTTTTAAGGTCCCCAGCAATGGCGTCAGAAGATTTTGTTTTTCTGCTGGAGACCTTTCCCTGCAAGAGAGAGTTAAGCTTTTTTAACCACCCACATCTTCAAGGGTGGCTTAGAAGCAATAAGTTTAAGTGCAGCATCTGAGAATTTTGGCTTTGAAGCCTTAGCAAACAGTCTTGCAGGTGGACAATAATACTCATAGGAATAAGCAGAATAATTTTTGGTCATATGAACATGACGGTTCGATGAACCGCTCTCATATTCATATGCCTGAGTATGGTTTCCCTGCAAAACATTTGCGTTAGTGTGACTCAGGTGATTCCTCTGTTTGTGTGAAGCCTTTGGACCATATGAAGCCTTTGGTCTGAGGTTTGTCTTCTTCAAGTGAGGTGTCATGAAGACATTCACAGGAAGATTTTCCAGACACTTTTTTGGAACCCAGATCTTCTTCATAGGCGATCCATTCCTGCAGTTAGTACCAATGTACCTGGCAAACACTTCACCATTCTGATTCTTAAACAGTTTATAGTTTGCATCAAAGGATTCATCAATGATAATGGGGTTAGCACAAGTGAAGCCAGATAAATTGGATGGATCTGCTGAAAGTTCCTTTGCAGCAACCCATGTGGTTTTGGGGTACTGCTCAGGTTTCCAGTAAGAGGCATCTGCATTTATTTTCCTCACGAACCCAACACCCTCTTTCCTAGGGTTTCGGTTCAGAATCTGCTTCTTGAGGACATCACATAATGTCTGATGTCCTTTAAGACTTTTGTACATCCCTGTTTCAAGCAATGTCTTCAACCTAGCATTCTCATCAGCAATAGCAGTGGTATCCTCAGCAGAGGGGTTAGTTACCACATCAATAGTTGAAGATATTGGAACAGCAGTAGCAGTGGAACATTCAGCAACAGAAGTAGCATTATCACGCTCAATGCATTTAAGACATGGTGGTTCAAATCCTTCCTGAGCGGAACTGATCTGTTCGGCGCGAAGTGACTCGTTTTCCTTTTGAAGATCTTCATGAGCCGCTCTCAATTTCTCAAGTTCTTGCTTCCTTTGAAGATAATCATAGGAAAGCTTCTCATGAGTTGTTGAGAGAGTATCAAGACGATCTTCAAGTTCCTGATACATAACGTGAAGATTTTTTATGTCTTCAATTAAGGATTCAGATCGAGTCATTTCAGCACCCAACAGATCATCACTTCTGTCTAATAGTTTTTGAATATGTTCCATAGCTTTCTGTTGTTCAGTTGCAATTTTAGCAAGTGTTTTGTAGCTGGGTTTTGAATCACAGTCAGAGTCATCGTCACTAGATGTTTGATAGCGAGTAGTGCGTGTGTTTACCTTGGCACCGCGTGCCATGAAGCAGTAGGTAGGAGTGGAGTCGTTCTTGTCACTTGCATTGGTGTCGGTGATGAAGTCATTGTCTTCAGTGTTGAAGATGGACTTGGCGACGTATGCTGTAGCTAGACTCGCAATGCCAGAATCAGACTCCTCCTCAGACTCCACCTCTGCCTCCTCAGAAGCGGACTCCTCCTCTGAATCCATTTCCTTGCCAACAAACGCACGTGCCTTGCCAGATGAGCTCTTCTTGTGTGATGAAGACTTTGAGGAAGACTTGGAAGAAGACTTTGAGTATTTCTTCTTCTTTTTGTCGTCAGAATCATATTCCTTGCTCTTCTTCTTCCTTCTGTTCTCATTGTCCCACTGTGGACACTCAGAGATGAAGTGTCCAGTTTTCTTGCACTTGTGACATGTTTTCTTCTTGTAGTCATGAGCAGAAGCTTCATCATTCCTTGAGCTTGATCGTGAAGATTTTCTGAAGCCTTTCTTATTGGTGAATTTTTGGAACTTCTTCACTAGCATTGCAAGTTCCCTTCCAATGTCTTCAGGATCATCAGAACTGCTGTCAGATTCTTCTTCAGATGAGGAAACAGCTTTTGCCTTCAAGGCACGAGTTCGCCCATAGTTTGGACCGTAGATATCTCTTTTCTCAGAAAGCTGAAACTCATGTGTGTTGAGCCTCTCAAGTATGTCAGACGGATCGAGTGTCTTGAAATCAGGACGTTCTTGAATCATCAGGGCTAGGATGTCAAACGAACTATCAAGTGATCTCAGCAGCGTCTTGAGGATTTCATGTTTGGTGATCTCAGTGGCGCCGAGGGCTTGAAGCTCATTTGTGATGTCAGTGAGCCGGTCAAATGTGTGCTGGACATTCTCATTGTCATTTCACTTGAAGTGGTTGAAGAGGTTGCGAAGAACACTGATTCTTTGATCTCTCTGGGTTGAGACGCCTTCATTGACCTTGGAGAGCCAGTCCCAGACCAGCTTGGATGTCTTCAAGGCACTCACACGGCCATACTGTCCTTTTGTCAGATGACCACAGATGATATTTTTGGCAGTAGAGTCCAGTTGAGTGAACTTCTTGACATCAGCAGCAGTGACACCTTCTCCAGCCTTGGGAATGCCATTCTCGATGACATACCATAGATCGACGTCAATGGCTTCAACATGCATGCGCATCTTATTCTTCCAGTAGGGATATTTAGTTCCATCGAAGACGGGGCACGCAGCGGAGACTTTGATTATCCCTGCAGTCGACATAGCTAAAACTCCAGGTGGTTAAACCGAATCACACAGAACAAGGGAGCACCTTGCTCTGATACCAATTGAAAGTGCGTTATATCGACTAGAGGGGGGGTGAATAGGCGATTTTTAAGAAAGTCTTCAAAACGTGAGAGTTATGAAGACAAACAGCGAAGATTATGCCTATTACTATGCAGCGGAAGTTAGATTACACTAGGCCAGCCATGGTCATGTATTCAATAGAGTGAAAGCACAATGACAAACAGCTTCAGTGTAATAAGGATCAGGTAGGAAGAAGTTATGAAGCCAAATAGATCATACATTCACGTTGTGAAGACAAAAGATAAAGCAAGCATGCAATGGCTTCACAATGAGTAACAGTAAGAAAGGAAGTGAAGATGAAACCAGTGACTCGTTGAAGACAATGATATGTTGGACCAGTTCCAGTTGTTGTGACAACTGTACGTCTGGTTGGAGCGGCTAGGTATTTAAACCTTAGGACACACAGTCCCGGACACCCAGTCCTGAACACACAGTTCAGGACACCAAGTCCTCACCGTATTCTCCTTGAGCTAAGGTCACTTAGTCCTCGCCCAATCACTCTGGTAAGTCTTCAAGGTAGACTCCCAAACCTTCACAAACTTCGTTCACTGGCAATCCACAATGTCTCTTGGATGCTTTGAACGCGACGCCAACCGTCTGGAAGATTCACAGTCCTCAAGTGTAATAAGTCTTCAGATCACACAGACAATAAGACTTAAGTGATGCCCAATTTACTCTGGCTCTGGGTGGTTAGGGCTTTTCTCCTCGCTAGGAATTTTCTCTCAAAGGCTTCGAGGTGGGTTGCTCTCAAACGACAAAAGCCGTGCACTGAAATCTGAGCAGCCAACCGTTTATGGTTGTGGGGGTGGGCTATTTATAGCCACTTGGCAACCCGGCCTGATTTGTCAGAAATGACCCTGGGTCACTAAGGAACTGACACGTGTCTCAACGGTCAGATTTCGAACTCTCATGGCAACTTTACTTGGGCTACAAGCAAAGCTGACTTGTCCGGCTCTGGACAAGATTCGCTCTCATTATCTTCACTCAAAGACATAGGTTTTTGATTTAGGCATCACTTCAGTCATTCTGACTGGTTCTCCTGGACCCCACTTAACAGTATGGTGGTTCCTATGACTCAACACAAAAGAAAAAGAACTACGAAAGATCTAAGTCTTCGAGCTCCATAAGCTTCATAACGTGTCTTCTTTTGTCATAGACTCCAATGTGAATATCTTCATATACCACCTTTGTCTTCAATGTCTTCATACATTTTTAGGGGTCATCTCTGGTAGTAAAAACGAATCAATGAGGGACTTCTACCTGTGTTTTCCTGCAATTCTCACAAACACATTAGTCCCTCAACTAGGTTTGTCGTCAATACTCCAAAACCAACTAGGGGTGGCACTAGATGCACTTACACCAACCAACTGCTGAAAGTCCTGATGTGTTCACATGTAATCCAGTCGTCGCACTGCTCCGGGTGTTTGGAGCGCAGACTGTTCTTGTGTTCATCGACATACGGGGTCACCAAGGTAGAGTTCTGTAGAACTGTGTAGTGTGCTTGAGACCAAGAATATCCGTCCCTGCATATTATTGAGTCTCTTCCAAGAGTGCCTTTTCCAGTCAGTCTCCCCTCATACCGCGATTTAGGGAGACCTATCTTCTTAAGTCCAGGAATGAAGTCAACACAAAACCCGATAACATCCTCTGTTTGATGGCCCATGGAGATGCTTCCTTCAGGCCTAGCACGGTTACGGACATATTTCTTTAGGACTCCCATGAACCTCTCAAAGGGGAACATATTGTGTAGAAATACGGGCCCCAGGATGACAATCTCGTCGACTAGATGAACTAGGACATGCTTCATGATATTGAAGAAGGATGGTGGGAACACCAGCTCAAAACTGACAAGACATTGCGCCACATCACTCCTTAGCCTTGGTACGATTTCTGGATCGATCACCTTCTGCGAGATTGCATTGAGGAATGCACATAGCTTCACAATGGCTAATCGGACGTTTTCCGGTAGAAGCCCCCTCAATGCAACCGGAAGCAGTTGCGTCATAATCACGTGGCAGTCATGAGACTTTAGGTTCTGAAACTTTTTCTCTGGCATATTTATTATTCCCTTTATATTCGACGAGAAGCCAGTCGTGACCTTCATACTGAGCAGGCATTCAAAGAAGATTTCTTTCTCTTCTTTCGTAAGAGCGTAGCTGGCAGGACCTTTATACTACTTCGGAGGCTTGCCGTCTTTTTCGTGCAAACGTTGCAGGTCCTCCCGTGCCTCAGGTGTATCTTTTGTCTTCCCATACACGCCCAAGAAGCCTAGCAGGTTCACGCAAAGGTTCTTCGTCACGTGCATCACGTCGATTGAGGAGCGGACCTCTAGGTCTTTCCAGTAGGGTAGGTCCCAAAATATAGATTTCTTCTTCCACATGGGTGCGTGTCCCTCAGCGTCATTCGAAACAGCTAGTCCACCGGGACCCTTTCCAAAGATTACGTAGTGTAAATCATTGACCATATAGCAAGTACGTGATCACCGGTACGCATGGCGGGCTTCTTCCGGTGATCTGCCTCGCCTTTGAAATGCTTGCCTTTCTTTCGACATTGATGGTTGGTCGGAAGAAATCGACGATGGCCCAGGTACACATTCTTCCTGCATTTGTCCAGGTATATATACTTTCAGTGTCATCTAAACAGTGCGTGCATGCGTGGTATCCTTTGTTTGTCTGTCCTGAAAGGTTACTAAGAGCGGGCCAATCGTTGATGGTCACGAACAGCAACGCCTTAAGTTTAAATTCCTCCTGTCTGTGCTCATCCCACGTACGTACACCGTTTCCATTCCACAGCTGTAACAGTTCTTCAACTAATGGCCTTAGGTACACATCAATTTCGTTGCCGGGTTGCTTAGGGCCTTGGATGAGAACTGGCATCATAATGAACTTCCGCTTCATGCACATACAAGAAGGAAGGTTATAAATACATAGAGTCACGGCTCAGGTGTTGTGATTGCTGCTCTGCTCCCCGAAAGGATTAATGCCATCCGCGCTTAAAGCAAACCATACATTCCTTGGGTCCTTTGCAAACTCATCCCAGTACTTTCTCTCAATTTTTCTCCACTGCGACCCGTCAGCGGGTGCTCTCAACTTCCCATCTTTCTTTCGGTTCTCACTGTGCCATCGCATCAACTTGGCATGCTCTTCGTTTCTGAACAGACGTTTCAACCGTGGTATTATAGGAGCATACCACATCACCTTCGCAGGAACCCTCTTCCTGGGGGGGCTCGCTGTCAACATCACCAGGGTCATCTCGTCTGATCTTATACCGCAATGCATCGCATATCGGGCATGCGTTCAGATCCTTGTATGCACCGCGGTAGAGGATGCAGTCATTAGGGCATGCATGTATCTTCTCCACCTCCAATCCTAGAGGGCATACGACCTTCTTTGCTGTGTATGTACTGTCGGGCAATTCGTTATCCTTTGGAAGCTTCTTCTTCAATATTTTTAGTAGCTTCTCAAATCCTTTGTCAGCCACAGCATTCTCTGCTTTCCACTGCAGCAATTCCAGTACGGTACCGAGCTTTGTGTTGCCATCTTCGCAATTGGGGTATAACCCTTTTTTGTGATCCTCTAACATGCGATCGAACTTTAGCTTCTCCTTTTGACTTTCGCATTGCGTCCTTGCATCGACAATGACCCGGCGGAGATCATCATCATCGGGCACATCGTCTGGTTCCTCTTGATCTTCAGCAGCTTCACCCGTTGCAGCATCATTGGGCACATCGTCTGGTTCCTCTTGATCTTCACCATCTCCCCCCGTTGCAGCATCACCGTATTCAGGGGGCACATAGTTGTCATCGTACTCTTCTTCTTCGCCGTCTTCCATCATAACCCCTATTTCTCCGTGCCTCATCCAAACATTATAGTGTGGCATGAAACCCTTGTAAAGTAGGTGGGAGTGAAGGATTTTCCGGTTAGAGTAAGACCTCGTATTCCCACATTCAGTGCATGGACAACACATAAAACCATTCTGCTTGTTTGCCTTAGCCGCATCGAGAAACTCATGCACGTCCTTAATGTACTCGCAGGTGTGTCTGTCACCGTACATCCATTGCCGGTTCATCTGCGTGCATTATATATAATTAAGTGTCCAAATTAATAGAAGTTCATCATCACATTAAAACCAAAGTGCATACATAGTTCTCATCTAACAACATATAGCTCTCCAGAGCATCTAATTAATTAAACCATACATTGAAACTATGTAAAACATTTCAATGCGAAAACAAATGCGATCATAATCGCAACCAAGGTAACAATTGATCCAACGGCATAATGATACCAAGCCTCGGTATGAATGGCATATTTTCTAATCTTTCTAATCTTCAAGCGCATTACATCCATCTTGATCTTGTGATCATCAACGACATCCGCAACATGCAACTCCAATATCATCTTCTCCTCCTCAATTTTTTTTATTTTTTCCTTCAACAAATTGTTTTCTTCTTCAACTAAATTTAACCTCTCGATAATAGGGTCGGTTGGCATTTCCGATTCACATACATCCTACATAAATAAAATCTATGTCACGTTGGTCGGCATAATTTTCATAAACAATAAATGAACCAATAGTTATAAAGATAATATATATACCACATCCGAATCATAGACAGGACAAGGGCCGACGGGGGCGGATACCAAAACCATCGCACTATATAAGATGCAATAATAAAAGTAAGAAAATAATACAAGTATCTATGTAAACATACAAGTAAGAATATTTTTCCTTTCAGAAAGAAGATAAGAACAAGAGGCTCACCACGGTGGTGCCGGCGATGAGCTCGGCGCGGGTGATCGACGGCGGTGAAGACGGGGACGGGGCGTGACGGACCGCTAAACCTAGACAAATATTATGGAAAATGGAGCTTGGAGGTCGAGCTTGGAGAGGAGAAAGCTTAAGTAGTGTGGCTCGGGCATTCCATCGAACACCTTGTGTGCATAGGAGGTGAGCTAGAGCACCACCAAGCCCTCTCCCCCTCGGCTAGAGAAAAACAGAGCACTGGGGTGCTCTGCTCGCGAGCGAGGGGTATATATAGGCACCTCATTGGTCCCGGTTGGTGACATGAGCCGGGACTAAAGGGGAGCCTTTGGTCCCGGTTTAAGCCACCAACCGGGACCAATGATGGTGGGCCAGGAGCGAGGCCCATTGGTCCCGGTTCATCCCATCAACCGGGACCAAAAGGTCCAGATGAACCGGGACCAATGGCCCACGTGGCCCGGCCGGCCCCCTGGGCTCACGAACCGGGACCAATGCCCACATTGGTTCTGGTTCTGGACTGAACCGAGACTAATGGGCTGACCCGGCCTGGACCAAAGCCCTATTTTCTACTAGTGTATCCATTTTTATCCATTTCTCCAACAAGTATTTTGAGACTCGGAGGGAGGGTATAAGATGTGATCAGAAGATCTGACTGTTATGTTGTACCCTTTCAGACTGAAGTGACTATGGTGTGTGTCGATGCTAAAACTAACATGACATTTTGCTCTACATTTGAACTATTGGCCAACTAATCTGCTTTATGTCTCAGTTTTAATGGGTGAGAACTTTGTTTTGTTCTACTTATCTAGTGGCCTCCTTAGTACTCAATTTTCAGCAATTTATATGGCTCATGTCCCTCTTGCTTGAACTAAAGAATTGACTTTAGATTCTTATCTCATGGCCTTCTTAATAGTCAATACATGGGGTGTTTTCTGTTTCTACCCTTTGTTGTAGCCGAATGCACTCCATCTCACTGATATAATATGTTCCTTTTTTAGCTACTGTAGAGAGAAACTTCTTGAGTTCTTCAGCACCTACAACACGACGGGAGACAGCGAGGAGAACACCCTTTAGCTCATATTTCCTTCTGTTCATCATAATTCATGTTTCGTTTCTGACGCATTTCATTGGTTAGTTCTTACTGTCCTCAGATTATTATCACAGGGTTGAGTATGAACCGCTTATATATAGCATGGCTCAGAAAAAATTGCAGTCTGAAAGATGTCAGTATCAACATCGCCTACCTCAGTGTTGAATTTCCAGTACATCCTTTCATTGATATTTTACCTGACCCGTTGTGCTCTTCAAAGCACTGGCGGAGGAGCCCAGTGGGCAAGGTGTGGCAGCCGCCACACCTTGATTTCGCACCAACTTTTTATATATATAAGCATATACTTTTCTTCATGGAAATACAAACATATACTGCTCGTTAGTTTTAGACCATGCTAGATTGATTCATCCAAACAAAGCTAGATGAAGCACATAAGTTAGATTGAAAGCACACAAACTGGCAGCTTGATTGATGTGTTGCCCAGCACATGCCCATCTCACTACGTAGACGTACGCGAACCAGCTCGCTTCCACTGCACATACCCATCTCACTACGTAGACGTATGCAAAATAACTATCTTTTGCATCTCTGAGGCCAAAAATACCTCCCCAACAGATAGTGTAGATGCAAATAATAATAATAATAATAATACATTTTCGTCTTCCGGAAATGCAAACTACAACACCTCACGGTGCAAATTTGCATCTACACCTCTAGGAGATGTAAAAGAAACGGCAGTGCGTTAACCGCCCAATCATCTTCATTGCATTTCCGCCAGCCCGCCTGCCGGTGATTTTTGCCCTAAAATGCGTCGCCGTCGCCTGTCGGCCCATCCCCGACCCCACCGCCGGCAGCAGCGTCGTAGCCGTGGCTGACCCGCCGATTTGAGTCTGCTACGTTGATGACTGCCCGCCTCCGCCGCCGGCGATTTGTGCCCGAAAACACCGCCGATGCCGCCTATCCATCCATCCCTAACTCTATCGCGACCCCACGGCCTATCCCCGCCACTGCATGCGTCTTCTCTAGACATCATTAAAAGATTATGTGCAGTGCAGTTTGAATTGGTCATTATGTTTTTGCATCAAATTTTTTTTTTGGAGGGGGCATCAATTTTGTCTAGTTGACAGTTTGTCACACCTTAATTTTTTTTCGTCCTCCGCCTCTGCTTCAAAGAGTGCTGCTTTCAGCAGGTCACTCCATCTCGTCAGTTCACGAACCATGTTATGAATGATGGCTCTGGCCGCGGAGCGCTTGAGGTGCCCCTCAAAGTGGAGCGACACTCGACGGCCTCCTCAAGATATCTACACTGGCCCTGGAGTACCCCATGTGAGCGTGACCCTTCTGTACAAGGGCCACTACGACATCATCTACCCATGCGCTCCTTGTGTTGAGGGTTCAAGCCAAGTGACTTCCCAGAGAGAACATCCTGCTGATTAGAGTTCGAGCCAACAGATTCTGCTGCTGCCTATATGAATTTTGGGGATACAAAGTAATTCAACGATGAAGTTGGGGGTAGCAATAGCAATAGCATACACTTAGTCGTTCACTCTTCTTCTTCTGTTGGCACAAACATCCGCTGTCGATGGAATGATCAGTAGCTGCACCCCTGTCTGAAGATTGACAAGGAAGAAAACCTCGTGTTGTGATTTGTCTGAATTATTAGCTGGTGTACAGTGAATCTTCTGTGATCACATTCCAACTTGCTAATTGTGTCCATCTTCAATGGTTATAACCATATGTTATTAATATTCCCATGATAAAACGGCATTCACATGACAATTGGGCACCGTTGGTTCAGAGCAATGTGGATGATCTTTGTTGCCTACACTAATTTTCTACCCCAATGAAGCTGATATGCATGTACTTGTGCAACATTATTTCTTCTGTTGGTACATATACTGCTGCTGATGAAAACAATCCTTTAATTAGTTTATTTATGTGATTAGTTTATATGTGCTGAACGTCTGTTTGTGATTCTTTCTATCCCTGCTGGGTACCCTGCTTGTGTATAAGCTAGCTCTGACCAAACAAGTGTACCCAAGAACACAAAATTCGAAAAACGAATATCCTAAACTTGAGCAGCTGATCAATTGCCCCTGCACTGGCATATAATGCATATGCAGTCACAACTCACAAACGATGAGAGGGAGCTTTCAACTTGCTTTTACAACTACGTAACCACATCATAATTCCTGGTCTTGTCCTCTGCTTGAGACAAGATGAGTTGAAAAGCTTCCCTTCAACCAACGCCGGCAGAGAATGAATACAGCTGGCAGTTACAATGTCTCAGGAGGAACGCAGCGTGGGACCTGACAAACTGTTCTTTGGTTTATCAAGTACAGGTTTCCGTGCTTGGTCTTATGTTAAGATACGACTGAATACTAGAGGAAGCATAAATTTCTTCGGTTGGATATTTTGTTAAGATTAACCACATGATTGCTAAATACTGTATAAGTATTCCGTATTGAGAACGCCATAGATAATCTCTCAGGAAATAAAAGACATACAAAAAAAAGGGAAAAGCAGTTCCTCAGATCAAGAAATAAACATACAAGTAGATTGCTAAGCAGTAAAGTACTAAGAAGACCACTAGTGAAAAGAGCAAAACAATTCTTCAGTTCAAGAAAACACAAACATCATATAGAATAATTAGCACATATTTGAACGCACGTCAGAAGGACTTGATAACTTCAGAATCAACATTTCACTTCCGGTAAAACATGGTCAAACAAGTATAGGTTGCACGAAACCACAAACCAGTGAGAGCTTCTTGATCATAACTTTATATGCATCAACAAAGACGCTAGTAGGCTCATAGTTGATCCGATTCGTCATACACCTTGCAACTCTCGAGGATGCAAACATCAGTACGTTAAGGAGCACCAACTCACTCAACAGCCTTCAGATCTGAGGCTGTGCATTCAGAACATAACCATCTGGATAGAAAGTATGTGGGACAAGAGTTTGTTTGAGCTGCAATTGAGTAGGAGTGACTTCCCGTTGATGAAAGCTGGCAACCAACTTGCCATCCATGTCAAGCTGAATTAGCCACTCGGCGTACTGGACTAGCACGAGCAACTCACCATCCCCAGGCATGACCACCACATGCCAAGAACCGTCGATATTTCGACATAGCACCTTGATCTCATTAACCGGTAATTTTTTTTTTTTGGAACGTAGACGCTAGTCGCGTCCAGCTTTAAATTAATAAAGCCACAAAGGCAGCATCCAAGGTTTGCACATCACACACATCACATAACAGTCTCAACAGGCTATATCAGTCACGCACAACACATCGAAAATAACTTAAAAGGGGGACCCGACCCACTCTAACTCACAAACTAGACCCCAAAAGGAAACAGAAGACGCTTCAATTCGCTTGCCGCAGCCTTGGGATACATGTAGCGACCTGCTCCATTGTGCTCTTCATCAGGTCAGCATCACATTGCTTCCCCAGCGGAGCCCAGCTCTGTAAAAATAAATGACATTTGAAAATAACATCAGTCGGATTAGACGGAAACTTGTGTTCCATAGTCATTTTGTTACGCACAGTCCAAAGGGACCAAAGCAATGCTCCCACGCAAATCCACACAATCCTGGCTTTGGCACCCCTCTGCGTCTGTAATATAGCTAACAACTCGGTCCCAGTTCTAGGATTCCAATTCATTCCAATTCTGTTGGAAAACCTGGCGCACCGCGCTCCAGGCAAAGCGAGCCAATGCGCATTGGAACATGGCATGGTTCGCATCCTCCAGCGACTCACATACCACACACGTCCCGTCTGAGGGCCCGTTGCGTTTAGCTATGTTATCAGCCGTTGGTAACCTATTGTGGAATAATTGCCAAAGGACAATCTTAATCTTTAGCGGCACCCTAGCCTTCCAAAGGTTCCTGGAAATATCTAAAGCAGGGCCCTCCGTCAGCCTATTGTATAGGGACTTTACCGAGAATTTACGAGACGCCGACAGGTCCCAAGAGACAGCATCCTCATCTAGATTCATAGTATTGTGTCCCACTCGCGCCTGAAGCAAGTCCCAACTTGCTATTTCCGCCGCGTTCAACTGTCTCAGAAAGTGGATTGCCGGCAGCGTCGAGCGTAAAGCCTCTCCCACCAGAATTAGCGGGTCCGCCGTCACCTGGTATAACAGCGGAAACTCCTGCCGCAGCGGCCTGTCGCCCAACCAACGATCCAACCAGAACCTAGTCGATCTGCGGCTATTCACCTCGAATCTCACCCCTAACGAGAAGGCCGGCCTAACCGCCTAGAGCCCATTCCAAAACGGTGAGCCCAAAGCCTTGGCAGAAAATACATTTCAGTCCGGAAAGTACTTTGCCCGCAGGAGGTCCGCCCATCGACCCCCTTCCTTAGAAGCTAACTTCCACCACCATTTGGTAAGCAAAGCCACATTCATAAGTTTGGAATTAGTGATCCCTAACCCACCATACTTCTTAGGGCGACACACCGCCGCCCATTTTAACAAATGGTATTTCTTTTGAAGTCCCGCTCCCTCCCAAAAGAATTTGGAGCGCGGCGTATCTAACTTCCCATGCACCCCATCTGCCAACAAGAACATACCCATCGTAAACAGAGGGAGGGAGGACAGACTCGAATTGGTGAGAATCAATCGAGCCGCTGAAGACATAAAACGTCCCCACCATGGACTAACCCTATTGGCGACTTTACCATACAACGGTTCCCATTCGGAGATGGTAAGCTTTTTATGCGAGATCGGGAGCCCCAGGTACTTAATTGGAAAACTCCCTAGTTTACAATTAAGGAGGTTAGCTATCCTGACACGCTCGTTTTGGTCCATACCCATTATAATAACCTCACTTTTGAGGAAATTAATCTTGAGCCCCGATAGCATTTCAAATGCTAGGAGGAGCAACTTGGTAGTAGCAATGCTGTGTTCATCAGGTTGGAACAACAGCATCGTATCATCAGCGTATTGCAGATGCGTCACCCCCCCTGAAATGAGGTGTGGCACTACGCCTTTCACATGACCCGCCCCTCGAGCCCTTGCCACCATTGCAGCCAGTGCGTCTGCCATGAAATTAAAAATCAAAGGGAGCTAGGGTCTCCCTGCGGAGACCCCTTTTGTTTCGGAAGAAGTTGCCCATCTCCCCATTGATCGACACCGCTGTTTGCCCACAGCTAAATCAGGTGCATAATCCTATGAACAAAGCCTGCGTCAAAACCCTTTTTGAGCAGCACCTCCCGCACGAACTCCCAGTTCACGCGGTCATAGGCTTTCTCGAAGTCGAGCTTGAGCAAAACCCCTTGCCCTTTCGTTCGTTTTAGCTCATGCACAATCTCCGCTAGCGCAACTGGTCCCTCCAATATGTTGCGCCCCTTGATGAACTCGGTCTGACACCTACTGATCACCCCTTGAGCAACAGGTGTCAGTCGGACAGCATAGGCTTTGGCGCACAGCTTAAAAGGAACATTAATAAGCGTGATAGGCCTAAATAACTTGATGCAATCCGCACCCTTAACTTTGGGGATGAGACTAATCACCCCAAAATTTAAACGGGCCAGGTCCACTTGGCCCAACGCAAAGCCATTGACGATTGCGTGGAACACATGTTTCAGGCTGGGCCAGAATTTTTTGAAAAACTCTACCGGCCACCCGTCGGGACCCGGGGCCGTGCCCGCTTTCATGGAGGCAAGCGCACGATCAATCTCTTCCGGGAGAAAAGACAGGACAAGTCCTGCTTTTTCTTCCTGAGAGACCCGCTCGGTCGGACCCCACAAATCCTCCCGAAGGCAAAGCTGCTTCTCCTCAGCCGTCCCCAACAGACCAATGAAGAAGTCATAGATATGCTTACAGGTCTCCGCCTGGGTGACCAATACCCTATCCCCATGGTTAAGGCGAAGTATAGCACATTTGCGTTTTCTTCCGTTGGCGTACGCGTGAAAGTATCCTGTATTTGCGTCGCCTTTGGTCACCCACTTGATGCCGCCCCTACGGCGCCAGTATTCCTCTTCCGCTCTCAGAATGGAGAGCACTTGGTCTTCCAGCGCGTATCTCTGAGCCCACTCCTGCTCGGAGAAGGCTCGTACGTCCGCTTCCGCGTCAAGCGTCGTGATTTGTGCCATAAGTTTGGCACGCTCCTTTTTGGATTCGCTACCAAAATTCGCTCCCCAGCCCCTGAGGAACGCACGAAGCCTAGCCGCGGCTACCGACCAAAACTCAGCCGGGCCCCTTTGGGGGCCCAACTGAGACACAATAGCATCCCACCTCTCGTGCACCATGCTCTTGGAGCCCTCTGCTTCGAACCAGGCTGTTTCGAAAAAGAATCTGCTACTACGGCGAATCTGCTCCTTCCCTGAGGAGAAGACCAGCGGGATGTGATCAGATCCGATCCTGGTCTCTGCCACTAACGAGCACATCGGGAAAAGAGCTTCCCACTCCGGGTGAAGAAGACACGATCGAGAACTGACCTAACCGGACGGAGCTTTTTGTTGGTCCATGTAAATCTCGCCCCAGTCCGAGCAGCCTCACGTAACGAGGCTGCCGCAATTGCGTTGTTGAAAAGGGACACCCTAGCCCAGTCCACAATGCCGTTGTTCTTATCCGAACCCGATCGGATCAAGTTAAAATCACCTCCTACAATGACCGGGAGGTTAGCTGCCCGTTTGGCCCGGGATATTTTACCTGACCCATTGTTCTTCAAAGAGTGGTGCTTTCAGCGGGTCACTCCATCTCATCAGTTCATGGACCATGTTATGAATGATGGCCCTGGCTGCGGAGCGCTTGAGGTGCCCCTCAAAGTGGAGCGACTCTCGAGGGCCTGCTTAAGATATCTACAATGTCCCTGGAGTACCTCATGTGAGCGTGACCCTTCTATACACGGGCAATCACTACGACATCCTCTACCCATGCGCTGACTTCCGAGAGAGAACATCCTGCTGATTAGAGTTCAAGCCAATAGATTCCCCTGCTGCATATGAAGTCGGGGTAGCAATAGCAATAGTAATTTTTTTTTTAAAATAGAATATATTAATATCACGAAGATACCAATTACATCCGGACTCTGCACCAACAAGATGTCGCAAAGATATTCAGAATGCACACAGACAAAGAAGAAAAAAAGAAAAAAAAAAGGTCATGCCGCAGTGATCAACTCCTCTCAGCAGCAACACACCAACCACCACCAAATATAACACCCGAAAAACATAAAAAGTCTCCAAAAGCAACGTCTTCAAGAAGGGAACAGTGCACAAGCGTCGTCGTTTTCCGATCCAAGATTTTATGTTTTCTCCCCGGAGAAGGTCCGAACTCTAAAAACAACTCCTTCAGCAAGGCAATTGTCACGCACAACCAATGAATGCCAAACCTTAGGTTTTCACCCTGAAAGTGAGGACTCGACACCCGAGGAGCAGCATAAAAAATGAAATCATCCAGTCTTGTCGCCCCCACTTATGACTGCTGCTTCGGAGAGTTATGAAACATCGGGCTGACTCCGTCGCCTCCAAAGCCCCGTCCATCTAACTGTTACTCCGATCTCAGCCACCATGACTTTCTTCACCGCTGTTTACGCCATCAAAATTGAGAAACCGACATATGTCTCATGGTGTCAACAAACGACAAAGCTTCGCGCCGCACCCTTGTGGAACCTCGTAGGCTGATATCGATGCGCAACACTGGAAACTGTCAGATCTAGATATCCTAGGCAAGAACTCTGTCAGCAGTTCTGAAACACGTCGATGATCAGATCGAGGAGGACCAATCTTGCAGGATGTTACCGTGAAGCGAATAGAGCATGAGGACCGCCACCATAAGCATCACGGCAGCAGGCACCCACGCCACCGCCTAGCCGGCTGCCAGCACCACCACGGTGTCTAGCAGCACAGCGGTTAGGCATGCACACACATCTCTAGTGAAGAACCTGGGCTTGGGATCTTGCAATCCGCTGCCCCGGGGGCACCTCCACAAGGATCCACCACCTGGCCAAACATCCCCGGCGGAAGGGGCGCTGCCGCCACTGCTCGGGGATCCATGTGCCACAGATCGAGCAGCACCCCCAACAGAGACCGCTGTCCCCGCGAAGCCGCAGGAGAGACGCCGCACTGCCGCGAAGAGCAGCCATAGTGGAACATGTCGCCGCTCCAGATCACTACCGAGCTCTGCCCCTCCCGCTACGCCACGGCTGCGAGGCGCCAGGGTCCCGGCCTATGTCCCCTTCACCGGCGGCACGGGGGTTCCGCGACGACCGCCTCTGGGGACGATGAGGGGAGGTGGTGGCTGCTGAAATGCTAGGGTTTCTCTCCCCCGGTCGCCCCTGGTGGGAGGTGACATGAGGGACGCGTGCTGGAGCTTTGAGCGTTTTACTCTCGCTAATGTTTTATGTCTTCAATAGCATAGACCAATATATAGCATACACTTAGCCGTGCATTCTTCTTCTTCTGCTCGCACAAACATCTGGTGGCAATGGATTGATCAGTAGATGCTCCCTTGTCTGAAGATCGGCAAGGAAGAAAACCTCGTGTTGTGATTTGTCTGAATTAGTGGCTGGTGTACAGTGAATCTGGGGAACACAGCGGGGGACCTGATCAACCGTTCTTGGGCTTATCGGTACAGGTTTCCATTCTTTATCTTATGTTAAGATACGATAAATACTAGAGGAAACATAAATTCCTTCAGTTCAATCTTTTATTAAGAATGCACTATTGAGAACACCATAGATAATCTCTCAGGTAATAAAAAACCTAGGTAAAAAGGGAAAATCAGTTTTTCAGCTTAACAAATAAACATATGACTAGGTTGCTAAGTACTCCCTCCATTCACAAATACTCCCTCCGTCCCAAAATAAGTGTCTTGATCTTAGTACAAATTTGTACTAGAGCTAGTACAAAGTTGAGACACTTATTTTAGGACAGAGGGAGTATAAGATATTTTGCATATTTCAATATGGACTACATACAGATTGAAATGAGTGAACAAATACACTAAAACATATCTATATACATCCGATTCACAGAAAACTTAGAACATCTTATATTTGTGAACATAGTGAGTAGAAAGACCACTAGTTAAAAGAACAAGATAGCTAGCACATATTTCAACGCAAATTAAAAGAAATTGGTAAGTTTAGAATCAACATGCACATGAGTCACTTTCGTCTGATTGCATATGATGCCACAAAATAGCGAGAGCTTCTTGATCATTACTTTATATGCATCAACAAAGATTCTAGTAGGCTCATAGTTGATCCGATTCATACACCTTGCAAGTCTTAAGGATGCAAACAACTACTGGCCCCCATCCCATAAAATAAGATGTTATTTCAATCAATATATGAGTATGTTTGTTATAATAACATCTTATATTATAGTAGGACAGAGGGAGTACGACGTCAAGAAGCACCAACTCACTCAACAGCCTTCAGATGGAAGGCAGAGGATTCACACATAACTATCTGGTATTCTGGTGTGGAAAAGAAAGCATGTGGGACAAGAGTTTGTTTGAGCTGCAATTGAGTAGCAAAGAGTTCTGGTTGATGGAAACTAGTGACCAACTTGCCATCCATGTCAACCTGAAGTAGCCACTCGGCGAATTGGACTAGAACAAGCAAGTCGCCATCCCCAGGCACGATCACCGCAAACCAATACTTGTCATGTTTTCCACATAGCAAACTGATCTCATTGATCGGTAATTCAATTTTGCACTTGAAGGTCCAGACCTGGGTTTCATAGTCTTGCAATTCCCAGATATTGATGGTAGTACCAACATCATTATGACTGAACATGCCGAGCACACCATCCATCTCAAACAGTTTAGCGTACCGAAAGACCGCTGGAGCATGCATTTGCTTGAACAACTCAGTTGTGGTGTCAAATACCACTATCATATTGCTTTCGGTCTCACGTTGCGTAGGTGCCAATGCAGGTTGCCACGAAACATGAGAGCTTCCCCGCCACGTAAATACACTTGCTCGGCCCCCGGCGCACACCTGATGTTCCTCGGCGGCTCGACGGAGCCCAATGCAATGATGTAGTAGCGATCATGTTCCTCGCCGACTGGATGGAGCCCCATGTTATCATCTTTATGATACAACAGTATCTGGTACTCGGCAGTAGGGCGGTGCCGGTACATTCCCAAAACCTTGAAGTGACAAAGCATCAGAAGGCGAGTGTACTGACGAGTAGCCGGGTTGCAGATGTAGAAGCAGGAGGCAGCAATCGTGTTACAGGAGAGGAGGAGGAGGCCGTCGCAGGAGGCCCGGAGAACACAGAACCTCCCGACGTCAAACTTCGTGACGTGCTGGAGCTGGGCATCGGCGGCCCGGTGGTCGAAGGTGATGATGTCTCGGTTGACGGAGGGGCCGCTGTAACCGTAGCCGGAGGCGATGGGAAGGGTGGGCTGTTGGGCGTGGTGGGCGAGGAGGAAGTCGCGGGCGGAGGTGGTGCGGCGCCACGCACGGCAGACGACGCGGCAGCGGAGGAGGGATTTGGGGGGCAGGCGGACGAGGATCTCCCATATCACGATCTCATCGGGGAGCCCGTGGTGGTGAGCCGTCGCTGGTTGTTTGTTGGCATGATCCGCCATGATCGCCCCACAGATCCCCGTCTAGGGCGGCGGAAGTAGGTCTTCCGTGCTACTGGCAGTTGGAACGGACTTGGCTTGGCTCTATCTTATTCTTAGCCAGTTTTTTCTTTATTTATGGGAAGGTTCTTTCTTTTACGAGGAAATCTTCGTTGCAAGGAGTACACAAAAATATGTACATCTAAAAAAAAAAGAGTACGCAAAAATATAGAGATTCAGTTATTTTTTTTTCTTTTGCGAAACACAGACATTGACACCTCATAGTGCAGCAAGCGTCTCGCGCGCGCTTCTCTCCATACTCCGCTGCTAAGGAGTGAACGGCGCGATCAAGGACGCACGCCTCCCTAGCCGCCATTGCTGCACCGTGAGGTGCAGATGATCTGCAGGCCGCCTCTGTTGACGACGCTCTCGCTGCCGATGTTATATCTCCGGTGCGTGCCACTGTCTCTCCGACAAGCGTGCCGTGTTATGCTGCTTTGTGGTTGTAGGTTTAAGAGCGTGTTTGGGTGTTTGGTTTGGAGTTTGGATCATGGGGTGGAATGTCGAGAGGTCAGTTCGACAAACATATATTCAGTGTCAGTTAGCTATCGGTGTACCACCTCTGAACTAGTATGAACCAATTTAGCATAACCCATATCCAGGTCAAAAATAAGGCAGCATTCTGATCAACAAGTTCAACAGTCAGCTTTATAGATCAGCAACATCGCTCCGTCACGATAAAGGTAGCTTTCTTCTAGCAAAATAAAGTTCGAATTAAACAATCTGGAACAGCCAGCCTGAATTTCAAGCCACAAACTGATGCCTGAAATTCACTCACGTGATTGCTGGATCAAACTGATGCCTAAACTGGAGCATCTTCAGTTAGTAATGAGGCTCATGTGTCTTGCGTGCCAGTCCTTGGATCCTGATCCACCAGGGTAAATTGCCTGCAACTAAGTACTTCCTATGTGCAACAGCTTCACCGCCATCCGCATGTCAGCTAAGGAAGGGATTCCCAACCTACATCTGGTTCCAGTGTGGCCTTCGCTTATTTAGTCAGTGAAAGAAACGCTTCCAGCTAGGAATCAAGCATTGCCAATCCAGAGCCACAAGAAGTAACAATGGACGAAATTATCCTTCTCTGAAGATCCTTGTAGTCCAGCGCTAGCACAACATCCCAACTCGCACTCTCCCTGCAACAAACCAAATAAATCGTAAGCTAATGTCCAGTACAAAAGGAGATACCCGCTCTGTAAACTAATATAAGATCTTTCAGATAACTGATCTAAAAGATCTTATATAAGTTTACAGAGGGAGTCCAAAATATGGCTGTTTAAGCACGATGAAGTGGCACCGGTTGTAGTCGTCTGCCTCGCCTAACCCTTCAAGCATCGGAGTAAATATGCTAATGAGTGTTTCCAGCACCATCCTGTCATCTTCCTTGATCTGAGAACAGAAAAGGAAAGGTCTCACTCTCAGTTATTTGTCAAGCGCATGGCATGCTTCACGCATCATTCAGGAAACCGAAAACAGATGCTTACATCAGCCTCTGGTGTAGATTCGCTGTGCTCACAGTTTAGAGCAGCACGGAGATGAGACAACAAGGGCGGAGGCAGGCCATATGTGGGAGGTCCTTGTGATCTGCACAGCCATGTCCCACGAACCATATGAGTGGTTACACTTGTACTCACAGACTGGGCGGTGCCATCCTCCTCGTGAACAGACGTGTCCAGATCTGCACATAGTTCAACATCGGTAATATAATCTTGTGCATATTTACTTACTTTCAGTCCCAGATAAGGAAAAAGTGCCCAAAATGCAGCAGAGCCTACTAAATTGTGGCTAGTCCCTAAGCATTCAAAGTCCCGTAGTGTTTCCAAAGTAAGTTAAGATCACTAGGCTAAGCAACTTAAGTCAAATAAATTAGTCATTAGTGTCACAGATCCAGGGAAACCATCATAACATTGGCAAAGAGAAAGCAGTTACAACCTCTCTATCTACAGATCCGCCTATATATCTAAGAAATGATGCTTAGGCAAAACCTTACCCAAAGGTATAACATCGTAAGGGTTGTCTTCTCTTGGTAGGAAACCATAGAAGGTAATTAGATGTGACCCTGGATGTTTCCCATAACTGAGGAAACATTGGGCCCCTGCTTCACAAGGTCTCGACAAAGGGAACTTCAAAGACTTTGTAGCTTGATCTACTCGGCCATAGTTAAGAATGTGTGGAGTCACCTGCATAAAACATGACAAGTCACTCGAAGACAAATAAAAGAAAACTTTCAAACCAATTCAGGGACAAAGTTACAAACCGAGTGGTTCATCAGTCCAGCAACAGGAATCAAGCAAGTTGTTAATTTCCTGCTACTTAAAACAACCATCATACTGTTAGAATACCATAATTCACATGCCCACAGAAAATTGTCCCACGAGAATATGTCTTGTTTGAATATCTCGGGAAACTTGGTGGATAGCACTGGAAATAACTCATCGTACTGCTGGCGCAAATGCTGAAATAAAGAACAAAAAATTGCTTCATACCATTACCAGCTGAACAGTAGCCCATAGAATTAACAAAGCAATTCACAAGGGTATTACCTGCCTAGCTTGCATTAACTCATCAAAAAGCAGGGTACCTTCTAGTGAAGCAAGTGCATCAATTCCGAAACTCAAGCCTGTAGATGCACATGATAAAATAATTTCTTAACTTAGCACAACCTTAAACTTCAGCCTCCTAGCCTCCCACGGTATACAAGTGTGGAGTCGCTTTACGGATGAGAATTAACTACTAATACCTGTATTGAAATTTGACGGAAGTGTCTCAAAGAACATCTTAAACTTTGAAGATGAATTATGCCGCTCTCTCATGCTCCACAATAATAGCATAGTTTCAGTGGTGATGCTATTCACATCTTTCAACGCAAGAAACTACAAAGATAGCAAAATCTTCATAATTGAACAACCAGGAACTCAAACACTCAGGCAATGAAAATCAACTCAAAAAAGCAAATTTTGGCGGCAATGGACAAACAATCTTCAGATTTCACTTGATAAAATATGCCAAGCAAATGTATTAATTTTAATTAGAACCAGATTCATTTCATGCTGAACATCCAACTGCAGCAAGACATCAAGAAATAATCTAGAGGGTTCCATGGTAGCTAGTCAGAGCTTTTGCTGTCACAAATGAGGAACTGTGGGTGTTTTAGGGAATGTGGACATGAGATTAATGATGAACATACCATATCAGACTGGCAGAGAAGTTCCTCAGATATGATAAGGGACTCTGGAATTTCAAGAGCAATGTCACCCACACCTATATCTTCAGAAGCTAGCATTCCTCTCCCAGCTCCTTCAAAAACTAAGATATCCAGAATCAGTTAAGAAACAGTATAACACTGAAATCTATCAACATAGCAATAGGTTGTTCATTCAAGGGAGGTCACATTGAGCAAATAAATCAGCTAGGAGAACTGAATTCTGGCAAACAAATCTATGAACATTGAATTCTAGTATAATAAGCACCACAAACTTATATGTAGCATTTCAGTGACATCCATTAATTCTTATAACTCAATTATATGGTTGTTTTTTTTTTGACTGGAATTATATGGTTGTTTATGAAACTGTAGTAAGTTTCTATTCACCTAAACATTGTCATCTCTTTTTGGCTTTATAAGAAATTGTAGTTTATGAATACAATATTAATATAAAAAGGACAGCCTGGTGCATGTAGCTCCCACTTGCGCAGGGTCCGGGGAAGAGTCCGACCACTTTGGGTCCATTGTACGCAACATTTCCCTACATTTCTGTAAGAGGCTGTTTCCAGGACTTGAACCCGTGACCTCATGGTCACAAGGCAGCAGCTTTACCTCATGGTCACAAGATTAATATAAAGATAAAAATTTATTAATTATATACAGAAAGAACAGCATCCAGACTTTCTTGTGGAAAATTCTTAGATAGCTTCTCAATTTTCAATGGGTTCATGATCCAGATTATTACGGAATGAAGAATTATGGAGACTTACATGCTATCTGCAGTTTACTTTTGACACCATGCTGCTCCCCCCATTTAAGAAGAGAATCCTCAGTTTCATGGTTCTCTGTTTGAAGTGCCATCTGATGCTTATCTGTCAATCCCACAGATCTGAGCCTAACAAGTATCTCATCCACTAGTAATTGCAATACTCCCTTGGTGCCATCATTGGCAGCTACAAGCAATGCGTTGACGGTTTTGAGAAGCAGATTCAGGGACTCAAGTTCATTCCGTGCAGAGAATGGGCCATAATCATCACCCCCAGCAAAATAAAGCTCCAGCTGCAGTAAATCAACACAACCAAATTGGTAAGAAGCAAGTTAGAAGTTAGAACAAATAAAAAAGCTCAAGTGCCTTTAGTTGTTGTTATGTCGGCAAGCCAATAACCAGAATTAAGCAACTCAACATGTAATTACCTCATCCATATGAGCGACCCTAGCAGCATGGATCATCTGGTCAAGCAATTTGCAGGCGTCAACAGGGGACGAAGAGATTGGGACTTGAAATGAACAGGATAGTTTCCTAGCCTCCAATAATTTCTGCATTTGTAGAAAAGATGGATTTGGTGAAAAATATTCAAGCTGACCGACCACACTGAGATCGCTCAAACAAAAAAAGAGATCCAAACCCACAAGGGACTTGCACTTGCACGGTTATAAACAGACAAAAATGGAATATAAACAGAGAGGTTTGACATGAAAATTAAAACCTCAAATCCAAACTTATGAAAACTCAAAAATGAAGAAAGAAATGCATCCTAACTTATTTATCAAATATTGATTGACATCCCAACACCACAGGAAAACTCCCATTGCTCGCCAACATTGCAGTATCGTCACCGCAGAGACAGAGGCACGCATACATACAGAAATTTACAACATTTCTGCCCAATTAAATAAACTATGAGCCGCAAGTCCACACTTCATTAATCCACCTGTATAAGTAGTTCATATATATCTAGAAAATTAACGCAGGTCAAAGAAGCCCTTTGATTTTGTCCTGCTCCCGGGGTCGTAATTTGTTACTGAACTAGCCACGACCTACAGAGGAAAAGAAGAAGAAAATTCGATACGAGTATATGGGATGTCGAGGGAACCTTCTTATCATGGTGCAGGGGGTCCTCCTCCGAGGGAGAAGGCAGGCGAACCACCACCAAATCACTTCCCGCCGCCGCCGCCGCCGCCATGGTCGCCTCCGGGAAAGCACAGCGGACCTGGGTGGGTTTTGGGCGGAAGAGCACGGGTGCCTGCCGGGATGCCCTACGGCCCATTACTGCCAACCGAACGGGCCAGGCCATCCCATTAGCGCCGGGATGCCCGATGGCCCATCTGTCCGGGTGTGTCATTTCGGGCCTCACTCAACCAGGCCTCGCATATCCTTGGCCGCCGTTCGGTTCCGGTGAAGTTCCCATCTACACGTGCCGCCGTTGCGAACCCCGCGGCCACGCACGCCGCCCTCCGACGAGACGACCCCCTTCCATTGTCTGGAGATCTGTTCCGGTGAAGAGTTCGATCTTGATCATATCCAGCCAGCCAGGAGAGGAGAGGAGATCATGGCGGAATCCGACTGTGGTAACATTTTTTTTTGTAACATTTTGATTGCGTTGATTCGCAAAAATAAAATAAATGATTGCGGCCCTTAATTTCTTCTTCTGATTACCATGGGGAGTCGGTGTGCTGTTGCCTGTTTTTACCTTGAGTTCATGAAATTTATGCATCAATAGCGAGCTATCTTTACATACTCCCTCCTTCCATCTATATAGGGTCTAACACATTTTTCGAGGCTAACTTTGACCAAATGTTAGAGCAATAAAATATGACATGCAACTTACACAAAGCATACCGTCAAATTTGTATGTGAAAGGAGCTTTCGATGATATAGTTTTCACATTATACATGTCATGTACTATTAATCTTGTCAATAGTCAAAGGTTGTCTTAAAAATACATTAGGCCTTATATAGATGGAAAGAGGGAGTAAATATAAAAGTGAGATTTGTTTTTCTTTTGAAGAAAAAGGGTTTCCCCGTGGTCCATTTTATTAAAAACGGGGCAACAGAGCATGCATATCTTCTTTCCAGCGCTCGGGAACAAGCCACAGTAGCTGAACCAAATTACAGAACTTACTTAAGTAGAACTACTACAACGAATAGCCACAGTGGGGTTTTTAAGACAAACCAAGCTAACCATATTACTCCCTCTATAAAGAAATATTAGTGATCTAAACGCTCTTATATTTCTTTACGGAGAGAGTACATACATATCTATTTAATTACTGCTAGTTTTAAAGTTAGGACCTGTAGCCATATATTGGTTTGCAAACTTCAGATTAATTTGGAGCTGCTGAAATGCCATCTAACCGGCTAATTCTCCATTTTACCGTTCTTTTTAGTTTGTTAGCATGCATGCCTCCTTTTTCATATTTTGAATGTGCCAGAGTTTCTAGTTGTTAAGATGAACTAGTATGTGGCATTTTTTAAAGCTTGTTACCATGCCTCCATATGTTGAGAAAATTACCAATGTTTTCCATTTTAGTATCCTTCATCCATGATTATTATTGTTTTATCAAGTCTATGTAATTCGAGATTAAATAAACAAACTTGTTCCTGTTCCCAGATGAAGAAATGATGCAATCGAAAATTACTCCACGATTAGACACAAGATATACAAAGGAGGCTTCAGCTGACGGAGACCATTACATTGGCAGTATACATGGATCAACCACGGAGAGTCCATGGGATCCATCTTGGATTTTCATAGCAGCTCAATCTCATCAAAAAAACATCGACTGGAAAAGGATAGATGAGGTATGATCGCTACCGATCTGTATGTATGAATATGATCTTCCTCTCGTCTGGCTTCTGTTTTATTTCCTTCCTTAGTACCAGCTGTCTCTTTAAAGACATTAGTTCTCTCTTCCAGTTGATGGACCTAAGAGCTGCTTGCATGGCCAAGTACTGCCCTAATGATATAATCATCCCAGACCCTACTCCTGAGGTGCTTTTCTCTTCTAATCCTCTTTTACAGAATTCATTCAGTTGACAAATCCTTCTGTCATATCAGTTACTCCCTCATATAAGATGTTTTCGATATTTCAATATGTACTATATACAGTCTGAAATAAGTGAACAAACGCACTAAAATGTGTCTATATACATCCGATCCACAACAAAGTTAAAATATCTTACATTTGTGAATGCAGGGAGTATATCTTTTCTATCTCTCTGAATTTTAGTTAATTCCGCTGAGAACTAAATGTTTTCTTGTCACAAAGTGCTTGTCAGTAAAGGATTTCTTTATTATGTGTGTCTTATCATTTGGAGAACTGATTGCCTTTCTTCTCTTTCTTTCAACTGTGAACGGATCGATCGATCTAGTTTGTGCAAAGTGCCTTCTATAATATAATTGACGGTTTGGAGCTTGCACTGGAAAAGGATAGTGTCCGGTGCTTCCTCCGATTGTTCGCAAAATCTCCTATGGCCATGGCATGGAACTTGAGCATAACCTCTGGTACCTTAACCTGCATGGTCAGCCATAATGCCTTGCAATGCGCAAAGGTTGTGTTGCAGGGCAAGGCATCTCGGCTCCATGGTCTCCATGCCAATCCCAACTGCATGAACCCGCACGGATACTTTCCAATCCATGGAGCTGCTGAACGCTTCTCTGTTAACATGATCAAGTTTTGCTCTTCCGCCATGGTGCTTCAGCCAATGTTCGCACAGTCGGCGATGCCGTCATTCAGGATTTACTCCCACTCCATGTCGCGATCGAGAATGCTTGCATGCATAAGTATCTGGAGGACAACCTCCTTCCTATGCAGTATCATCCGGATTATATATACAAGCTCATTCATCTGTTGTGCCTACCTGAGATGGTTTGTTTCTGTCCTTCTCTACACAAAGCATTACTACTTTATCAAGCATGAAAAATAAAAATGTTTTTACTGTTTTCTAATTTTAAAATTTAGGGACATGGAATCATAGAATTGTATTCGCCAATATTTTGTTTCGCATGGAGATTGGTCCTAGTCCATATTGAATATGGTTAATTAAACGAAAAAAGGTGATGAAATAGGCATTTATTCCGCTGATTGCTTCCATGCAAACTCTGAAAGGTTTTTGTTCCTTCGCCTTTTATTGGCCCAGAAGATCTTTTTGTTGGTGGCTCATGTCGGGTTTTGTCTCTAGCCTAGCCTGACTTGCTTGAGACTAAAAGGCTTTGTTGTTATTTTTGCAGAAGATCTTCCTCGATACGGTTAGGCTTCTTGCTGGAAAAACAGATAATCTAGTTCATGAGATCTGGAACTACATTATGAATGGAAAGCTTGTTCAGGCTACAGTTTTACTACTGGCAGCCCAAAATCAGATACGGAAGCATGATTGGTTTAATACTATCATGTATCATATATTCAGAAAAACTTCTTTGATAAGCTTCGGGAACGGTGATAATGGTGAAGCACGGAAGCAGATGGAAGAAGTATTTCATCTTGTTAATATAATTTCCTGTGCTGGTGAAGCTCTTGATAAATATATCCAGGCACATTCAGAGGTACCACAACTTTCTGTATACTGCAGTTACAATGACACTCGGCCTTTTCACTGTATACTTCACTTATTCCATATCTATCGTGAACATGAATTATGTTATGCTACTGCTTGTAATTCTCTCGATGATTTCTGTGGTGGGCACTGATCTGTATGACTGCTGTGCGTCGGTTTACTGTAGCCAGCGTAAAATGATAGGTTTGTCTTGTTTCCTGCAGCTTCAGCTTTGTCTTGTTTCCCTAGTGGTAACCCACACTGTTTCAGAAGCTGGAGCACCTCTAGTGTTAGGGATGTTTTGATTCAGTTCAACACAAAGATGAACCCTGTTCGTTGCAGTTCAAGACTTTGACCTTGAAGTCTACTTTTTTGTTAATCTGTTAGAAGGCCATGAGTAGTTCTGTCCATGTATTTTTATGAAGTTGATTGCAGTTACATAGTTTATTTTTTAAATAATACTGTTCAATTTAAAATACGCAAGTGTGATAGAAAGTCCTGCCTTGTTCCTTTTCAAGCATCTAATTGCAATCGATTGTTGGAAAACCTGAATATATAACTCAGAGCTTCCACTTTAAGAAAACCGTGATAACAGTTA
The DNA here is from genome assembly GCF_003073215.2 of Triticum urartu. NCBI lineage: Eukaryota > Viridiplantae > Streptophyta > Magnoliopsida > Poales > Poaceae > Triticum > Triticum urartu. The sequence continues at coordinate 689,233,316 of NC_053024.1, forward strand.
AGGTAAATTGAAATACATTTGCATATGTACCTTATAAAATAGAAGCTTTTATTCAGTTTGAATGCAAACTGTCCTATATCTTTCAGTTTCATATTGTATAGTTAAGTGTCACTCATACCCTTCTTGCTGTCATCTCTTTTCTTTGATTATATGATTGTCCTTCATCATATAGTTTCCATTTCCCCTATCATCAATATATAAATTACTTTTATGTTATAGTTTCTCTTTTCCCTTTTCCTCTAGCTGACACAACATCTTAAATGGCACCCAGGTGTCACACACGGAGGTCCTTGAACATGTCTCAACTATACTGAAGGGATTTGGATTTTTCCCAGGAGGAGACTGCATTAACGTTGGAAACCTGTACTGCTCTTTTTGCTTTGCTCAAGTATAACAGTTACAAAATTACAAATACATTGTTAGTTTGCCGATCATTTAATCAATTCTTCAATTTGGTTCCTGAAGCCGCCCTTATGACTGCAAGGTTTCTTTAAGGGGCTTACATGGCAAAGGTATGTGGGCTGATTATTCAGGTAATTGTTTTTAAATTTTTCAGAATAGGGGCCTGATAACCTTTTTGTCATGGACATCAGGGCATGTGGATGGAACCAAGGAGCTGACAGAAATGCCTTATCTGCATGCTGCAGAGCGGAAGGTAAATATATTCGAACGTTATGATTTACCAATGAGTTTTTATCTTTAACACGGAAAAGGTAATGTAGATTGGAAAGAAACATCCACTGTGAATCTTGAGAAATTGGCTTATTATTATTATTATTATTATTATTAAAGTAATATATGCAACTAGCACGATCTTTTCACACTTTTAGTGTTACTAAATACAAAATCAATACATCTGGAATTCATTCCATGTGAGAAATTCGGTGGAGGATGTTGTGGTTTAATAGTCTCTAGGGGCAACCGCAAAATGATATGATGATTGCTCTGTTTTTGCCATAAAGCTTACTAGGCACTAGGCGGTGCTAGACCACCTAGGCTCTTGTTTTCCTTCCACGTAGAGGTATTTTGGGCTTGATGCATGCACAAAAATGAGGCAAATTACACATTACTCATCATTGATATGCTAAATTTCCTTAATTTAGCATGGATTTATCCTACCGTGCATAGGAAGTAAAATGCCAAGCAATGCCAGGAGTCGAGCTTTACGGAACATTGGCTTCAGTTGCTTTATCATAATGATTGAGTGTCTTAAATATCACATCATGAATGAGAATTGTGAATCAAGTTCTCTGGCTAATCATCCTGAAAAGTTAATGGTTTTGTGTTTCACAATGCTTAATTTTTATTGATCTAGGCCGTGAGAAAGAAAATACCTGGAGGACGGGATCCAACATACACCATAAGAAGTTTTTTCCCACATTGGAGATCAGTATTAGGGGCCCGGTGTAAGGATGGGATCCAACATCCACCCTATACAGCAGCAGATGATGAGTCTGTGCTTCGTAGTGGAATGGGCGATGAGTCTTCATTGATTCATAATCATAATATTGGGTTAGTTGGAAGAATCCAGCAATTTACAAGTACTCGTCAATCAAGAATGTACAGTACATGTGCCCTCAAAACACTGGCAAAGGTGCTAAAGATTGCATGATTAGAAAGGTATGTCGTGGATTTTCTTTTTCTTTCTGAATTGTCTGAAAAAAGTTGATAAAATATATGGAGACACGGATAATAACGGAAGGAAAAATATATGAAGACACCCCCCCTGCCTCGCCGCCGTCGGACAGCGCCGTCGGGCGAAGCCCGCACGGCGTCGGCGGTGGCGGGGCCTCCCCTCCCTCTCGTGTGGCTCTGGCGGCGCGGGGCGCTGGATCTCGCGAGGGCGCGGCTTGGCGACGCGGATCCGGTCAATTCACGGCGGCGCGGCGGGGTTTGGCCGCGGCGATGGCGGCTAGTCGCGGCAGAGGCGCGGCTGGGCGGTGACGGCTCCACCCCGCATGGATCTCGGGCCTCCTCCTTCCTGCTCTGTTGGTGTGCCACCGGCTGCGGGGATGGCCTCCTCGCGTCCCTGGGGGGCGTGGTGCTCCTCTGCGCTCGCGCCGGTGCGTAGGCTCCTTCATCCAAGCCCAGGGGTGGGCTGGTCGGGTCCTGCCAGATCCGGCCACGCAGGTGCTGCCGCCGATCTGAGGGCTCGGGTCCATGGTTGTCTTGTAGGCCATGGTCGACGGGAGGAGCACGGGGTCGTCCAAGGGCATAAAGGTGGTCCCTTTCATCTTGTTTCTCTGGTGGGCGGTGACCGATGGCTAGGCGGGGCTTGGAGGCGGCGAGATCTGCGATGCCGGGGCGGCGGTCCTGGAAGGTGGACTGCGTGTCGGCTCTTCGGCAAGCGGCGTTGTGGTGGTGGTGGTCTTTCTCCTTGGCTGTGCGGGCAGCGAGGAGCGAGGCGGCGGGGATTCTGACGATGGCATTGCTTCGGCAGAGGAATCGTCCAGATCGTGGTGTGGAGGCCTGTTTTGTTGGCGGCGGACTTGACCGTGGTACTTCGATGTGGCTCGAGAGTGTCTTTGGGCGAAAGCTCAGCGCTTTGGCGCCAACGGCGGCGATGCCTGTGGGTGTTGTGTCCCTCTTGAGGGCGCCGTTGTGGTATCTCTCCCCGCATCAGGGCTCCGGGTGAAAACCCTTGACCGTGTCTTCGGCCTCGACGGCGGCGGCCTGTTGCGTCGTCACCCTTTTGGGGGCGTCGTCGTGGAGCGCAGGTACCCTTCGATTGCGTTTCTTCACCACCGGCGGGTGAGCTCGGATCCTATCTCGAAGCTCCTTCAGCTCTGGCTTGGGGCGGTGCCGACGGCTTCCTATCCTTTACACGTGACGTTGAGGGCATCGCTCTCGGTCCTTGTTGTGTGCAGGCAGGATCGGTGCTCCACGGTCCGGAGCTAGAGGGCAGGGGTGCCCTCTTCAGCGACAACTTGGTGTGTGTGTTGCATCGACGTCCGGTGGTTTCTCATGGAGGCGCGGTCTCTCTTCTAGTTAGTAGCCTCGGGTTTGTCTTGATAGAGTGTGGGCACTCTTGTAATCTTGTTCTATCTTTGATCTGCTTTGTAAGAGGTTTCCCTCATCACTTTGTATCGGTTCGGCCGTATGCTTTATATATAAAGCGGGGTGAAAGCCTTTTTCAGTCATTAGACTAGTAACAAAGAGATGGACATGTTGCAAGTAGAGGACTCGAACCGTGTAGATGTGCACTTTGGATGTGTTCGACAAAGAGTTTGTTAATTAAGGCGCAGACAAGATACCACTACCTGATGTTAAGGCGAAACACAGTGATAAAAGGGTTAAACATGCAACCCCTGCATGTACACGGTACAGGTTAAGTAAGAAAATAGAAGATGTGTTTAAAAAGTGTTTTTATGGTACTTTTGATCTAATCTAATCATGAACCATATCCTCCAAACAGCACACACTGTATGTTGCCCGACAAAAATTATGTAAAGTATCTACAAAACCCATATGGAAATAACAGCGACATATTTTGTATTTTTCTTTTTGACGGTGCTACGGCGGGCTTACGCCGGCCTGAACCATTTTCATTGTATATAAAAGTAAGATACAAGACATCAGGTACAACAGATAGTAACCAACACACACAAGACAGAAGAAAGAACACAAGAAGAACAAGAAAAGAGCTACGACAAGCGGCCAACACCAAGAACTTAGCACCCAACACCACTAGTTGGACCGAGAAGAGCGGAAGCAAGCTTTGTTGAATCAATCGGGAGGAGATCCGTCACAGTGAAGACGTAGAGAAGAAGTTGCTGGCTGCCCTGCGATCACTCTGCACCTTGAAGAGCTAGAAAGTCGCAACCATCGTCGAAGGGCATCCTACTGCCTAGCCACGTCGCGGCAAAGAGAGCCACACACCGTGCCGAAGGGCAATGTTTCACCGAGACAGGCCGTGCACCTCCTCTAGGCCACACCATGTCCACCATAAAAAATAGAGAGAACCAAAGCACTATACCAGGCAACAAAGCCTCAGACGTCGTCGAAGGGCACCGAACACCGAGACCTCATCGTCGCCACGAGCTCCCAAGAGATAAGTCAACCATCAGCACTGAGGTGACCAAGGGATTGGTCGCCGCCACATATCACCCTGCACACCAACATCCCAACAAACACTCCAATCCAGACATCAAGCTGCCAACCGTGGATCCATGGCCCCCAAAAACAATGCCTCCAAGGGGAAGAAAAGACATCGAGATGCCATCGTCGTCCGATCCAGAGATGGATCTGAGGCTTTCGCGCGGGGCACACGATTAAGAAGGTAACAGTAGCTTTCCGATGACGCCTTCAAGAAGGGAAACGGCGCCCGAACGCGTCGCCGTCATCGTGGCCGACAAGATCAACACAAGGCTTTCGCCTGAAGCATCCCATCCTAGTCATCTCTGTTGAAGCTGGCCGCTGTGCCCAGCAGCCCGAGACCTCCCCGCCCTCCTACCAGTCCACGGCGAGCGTCCCCACTAGAACTAGCATGAGGCTCCGTTGACACAGAAGCTCACCTCGAGCACCTATACAGCCGGAGTCAGGTCGGTGTCGGCTGCCACCCGCATCCAAGCCCTTGCCGCCAACCACACCCCACCTCGCCGATTCAATATCTGTCGATGGCATCCACCGTCGACCCCCTGGTCGTGGCCATGTAATCGCCGGTTGGCCGGGTGAGCTTCAAGAAAACCAGTTCTGGGCGCCAAGGAGATCCCCAGACCGGCTAGACTGCACCCCCGCACGACTAGGCAGCCCGTGCGCGCACACCGCACCGCCCAACACCACCGCCCTTCGCCACCTGTAGGCCGGCACCGCGCCTGACCAGCTCGCTGGATCCAGATCCAGGTCACCAGGTCAACCGGCCGACACGCCGTCGCTGCACAGCCGCCCGCCACCGCCTCGCATCCACCGCCCTCAGGCAGCCCGCGCCGAATGAGACCGCTGCCGACCGTGGCCAGATGCGCCGGCGGCAGAGAGCCTCGCGTCGCCGTGCCCTGCTACCCGTATTGAGAGGGACGCCCCGCCGCCGCCATCCCTGGGTCCAGCGCGAGCTTTGCCGGCAGAAGCCTCTGGCGGCGGCGAGACGGGAAGGGGCGAGAGGGAGGGGTGGCAGCGGCGCTAGGTTTTCGCCCCCGAGTCACCGGAGCTAGGCGACGCGGAGGGGGGATTCAAAGCATACAAATATTTGTGTCCGGTAATTGCATTCGGTCACTGAAATAACATTTGTACTAGGTAAGGCTGCATCAATGAACTCGACGAGATAAACGATTCCAACGGCCAAAAGGTTGACCCAGGTGAGTTCTTCAGCGAATTCACTTTTATTGGTTTCTGTGAGTGGTTTCTATCTCTGCTGGTCACATTGCTCGTGTCTAAATCCACGCGAGCGTGACAAACTAGCGTGTTACCTTGCACCCAAGGTGCACAATAATACAATAATACCCGAGCCCCGTGCTGGGCGGTGGCGGGGCCGACAGCTGTGGCGGTATGGACCCAGGTGGTGTGGGGGCGCAGCGAGGGCCGGGGCTGGCCATTGAGGCGCGACAGCGGGCAGCGGTGGGGCCGACAGCTGGGGCTGCGGCTGCCCGGACCCGGGAGGCGTCGGGGACGCAGCGAGGGCCGAGGCCGACCACTGTGGCCATTGAGGCGCGGCAGCGGGCGGCGGTGGGCCCGACAGCTGGGGCTGCGGTTGCCCGGACCCGGGAGGCGTCGGGGGCGCGGCGATCGCCGGAGCCGGCCACTGCGGCCAGTCGGGGGCGGCGGCGGGCGGCGGCTGACCGGGCCAGTGCTGGTGTAGAGGCCTGATCGGTCGTGGTGGCCGCGTACCAGGGCAGGGCGGCTGGCTGCAAGGGCGGCGGCTACTCGTAGGGCCCGGCCAGGTAGATGCGTATGCCCTAGACGGCGGTGACGAGGTCGTTGAGGACCCCGGTCATCTCCGCCGGCAAGTAGATGGCGACGGGCGGCGCGGTGGAGGGCGGAGGCGTCTGGCTGGTGGAGTCCAATGGCGCGGTGGGGAGAGGCAGCGGCGCGGTGGGGAGAGGCAGCGGCGCGGTGGTGACGGGCAGCGGCGGGTTGGGTGGTGGTGCAGACATGATCGGAACCGAGCTACCTGATACCAAATTGGTAGGAGCTAGGATCCTACCTGGTCTAGGGCGTAGGTTGTGCGGGAAGGGAGGGGGGGTGACGGAGATGCGATCACGGCTACCGGCGGCGGGGCGCCGTGGCACGATGAAGATGAGGCGGCGGTGGCGCAAGAGGTGGCTAGGATTAGGTCTCCCGGCTCCCTTCGGGAAGCCGCGCAAATAATGATTGCTTCTTACTTAATTAGATTGATACATCTCTTCTTTTTAAATAGAAAGGTTTACTTGACTCTTAAGCAAATAATCCTAATGACGATAAAATAACTAGGCTAAACCCCTAATAATGATAAGATAACTTATGCCACAACCCATTGGGCTAAGCCCCTAATAATGATAAGATAACTTGTGTCACAACTCACACGGGCGCAAGCACGACGAAAGCCATCCAATGATGTTGGCCCTGAACGCACTAGGCGTTCCATCCGTCATGGACCTTCTAGCCGGTTGCCTGGGTCCGAGACGTTCGGGCAGACCTTCCAGCTAGGCCACCCGGGTCCGACTCGACCCGACCCAACTCCACGGCTTCGGCCCAGCGCGGGGCATACACAGCACTAGGCAGGTGCGGACACGGCTTCGCATGCAAGAAAGCGCCGACAGGCTCCCGCAGCAAGCCAACGGGTAACCAACGGCCAAGAGACACTCTCGCCTGCATGGAGCCAAGGGAGGCGGAGTACTCTAGCATTATTTATATGAGTAATACCCTCCCATTTGATCGTTGACATGCACATTCTCTCCCTCTCGTCAGGGCCGGCCCTGAGGGGGTGGCAGGGGGCGGCCGCCCAGGGCCCCCGAAATCTAGGGGCCTCCTCCAAGGTTCGCAAGAAGCCTATGGCCCAGACCATAAGGAGGCATCGATCTAGACGCACACGCACGGAGAAATCCCTGTTTTCCTTCTTTTCATCGTGAGTTCGCCGCTTCGCGACGATCCTATTCCCACGAAGGCCCTGATTGCGAGTCTCGATGTCGATGTAGATCACTCTCCGTCATGCGGCCGGCTGGTCTTCCTCCAGGTCCCCGGTCCCGTTATGTTATCCTCCGTTCGTGAGATACCTCTCATGTGCAAGACGAAGCCACCCCACCTATAAGGTCATCCCTAACCTCCTCTTTCTAGTTGGTCATGTTCATATGGTGCAGCAGCAGTCAGATCTTAGAAGGTCTCGCATATGATGCAGTACAGAATTTTAATTTCGTGTGCCTGTTGCTTTATTTCTTACTTCAATCTGGACTTTGTCGACACGGCACCAATCGCCTTATCTATTGAAAAAGTTGCCTGCTATGTGTTCGATGTTTGTTCTTTGCATTCTCTCTCCAAATCACATGACTGCAAATTTAACTTAAAAATTGGAAGAAGGTCTCAGCTATACACACATTACTTCGATCCAAACATGGTTATATAATAAAGCCACTCAGACTCCCGTAGCCGTCGGGTAGGTAAATGATCTTTTATTGTTGCAAATGACGCTTTTAAACTTTAAACCTTTCATCTTGATGTTTACCCTCTATCAGGTATTCGATTTGTCTAATTAAATAAAGGAATACACTATTTACAATTTTTGTTTTATTTTGAAACAATAGACAATAATAAGTTAGGTAAAGGAATGAATCTAAAAAGAAATGAGATTATTATTTTGATCTTTATAGTAGGGCCCCGGGTTGCAATTTCGCCCTGGGCCCCCAAAATATCAGGACCGGCCCTGCCTCTCATCTTTCTCTCCAACGAAAGTGCAAACCAACTTAAGTTCGCTGGAGAAGACACCCCAATGGCTGCCGAGAACAACAATGTCGTTCGTGTTTTACCGTTTTATTACTTGATTATGTTTACCGGGGTGGCCCATTTGTCAGGAGATTCAGGGTACCCCCATTTTAGATATGCCGACAACAGTGTTAAAGTGGCAAAGTGGCGGTAGTTAGAGAGAAATTGGGAAATAAGTTGAGGGCATCGAAAGGGCGATGAAAACTAGCCGGGAGAGAAAGGCCGAGAAAGAGAGGGGAAAGAAATAAAATGCAATAAGTCATAAATGCAATGAAAAACATAATAAATGTCATTTTTACATGTCCAATAAAGTTTTCCAAAAAATAGGTAAAGTATAAGCGGAGTGTATTATATCAGGCACTCGGCTTATATTTAGTGTAAGCAGAGCACCTTTAGGCCTACACTCTGCTTATAGTGTATGCCCTCACGGAGCCTTAAACTACATCTATGATGGCCACGTGGTAGAAAACTGTACCGAGCGTTTCTGTAAGTCGAGATCTTTCTGGCTATATGCCGAGCTTCATCTGTAAGACGAATGTAATTTATAACTGCATTCGTCTTACTGTGTCCTAAGCCAAGATCTCATTCTTCTTTTTCATGTGTTCTGTTTTACATACTCGGCTTACTGTCTCCAAAGCCGACTACCCGAGAAAAGACTCTCGGCTCACTCCCCCACACACGGCAACATGCATGTGTCTTTTCCTTTAGTGAGAGATGTTGAAACTTATCAGAAGATCAAACACAAAGTGGACACATAGAAGCATCTGAAACTGACGGAGAAGTGTTACTGTGCAGCCACAGTATATAAAAAATAGCCAGACAGATTAAATACGGCTCAACGAGGCTACATCAACACATAGACCCAGTAGATAGCTTGTTCAAAAAAGGAAAAAAAGATATAGAAAGTAGATCCATAAGGTGTGGCACTTTTCCAAAAACAAGGTTGGATCGAATCACCTTCATCATCACCATCTGGCTTAATAATTAGTCATGCACTCATGCTTGCAGCATCCTTCTGCTCTGCTGCAGTGATTGGATGGCCTGAAATAATCAGAGCCCGCAACAATACAGAACAAAAGGAAGGGGTTGCCACCAAAAGCCATTCCGATAACAAATCATGGTCTGCGACAATAGGCACTTTCCTCTACCTCAGGCCGAGAAAGAGCTATTGATGGGTGATCTTCTGCTTGAGGAGGGGGGCATGTAACAATCAGAGTCTGCTTCAATAAGAAGAATGTGACAAAGTAATCTTTGAACGTATCAATACGCACCGTCCTCCTCTATAGGCCGGGAAAGATAAATCACCTCAAGTTCAGTATTCTGCTTGTAAGGGGAAGGGCAATCAGTGTATGCCGTCATGAAACTTCACAATGATATAAAAATAGACACTAGTACTTCTTTTCCTTCTCAATATTTCCTACCTCTGATCGCTCATTTCTGTTGTTCTTGGAGGCGGACTGTTCTTGCATCTTGTTCTTTCCGAAGTTAACATTTTCAGTGTTACCCCTAGATATAGGAAATAACAATGATAATAAGAGATTTAGTAGTGAACGGCCATATATATCAATTTTCACACAAGATAATATCCATCAATAAGTGTGCAGTAGAAAAACAAGAGCGTTATTTATTCACAACATACCATGTAATACGTTGGTTTATTTCCACTGCAGAGACATCATCAACCTCCATTTCGCTGCTGACCTCCAGCGTTTTTGTAGCATGCGATTCAAATTCATTGAATTTGTCACTTAGAAATGCTACGGCATATGCACGGATTTTGGTGGAAATATCTGTGGACTTTGAAGAAGCAGCAAGCCTTGCATTGTCCAACAAAGACTGAGTCTCCTTCGTGATACCCTTCAGATCATTGGTTAATTTTGAAGTTGATGTAAACAAAAAAAGCGAAATAAATTGGAAAATACTTATGTGTACACTAAAATTCTCTTTGGAGAAAGGAAGGAATACACATACCAGAAGGAGCGCATCAGCATGGATAGACCAATCCCCTTCGAACATTGCAAGTTCCAGGGCGCACTCACGAATTTCGTAGCACGTGGTGTACTCTTCGTAGGGAACAAAGGAGCCCTGCCTCACCCTCAGCCACTCAATCATCAACTCAGCCTCTTTCATGATACACTTGAAGCCATCCATCCATTATTTTAGCAAATGGTTGACAAAAGGTAACTTGTGAGGCTCTTTCATTTATCAATTTGTTTAAAGTTGAACAGTGAATAAATGAATAAATACTAAATGGCCACTTGTTTATTCTGATTCTTAGAGATAACTACATACAGCAGCAGCATCGGTGACAAAAGGGCATCTTGATTCACTTCCTGCATTGTCCACAATGTCAGACATGCATTTCTAGATGTGATTGCTACTCGACTCATCAAAAGAAATGGCTTTGGCCCTCTTAATCTTCCACTCAGAGACCAAGGCTTTCTCCTTCTCTATACACTTTAAAAGAAGGGAACAATTGTTACATATGAAAATCACGCAGAATAAGAATGTTAAGAATTTCAAATGAAATACATAAACCCCCAAAGTGTATAATGTATGAATTTAAAGCTGCCATTGAGATGAAAGTATATAGGACCCAATGAACAACGGAACAATGTCAAAGGAGCATATAGAGTTGTATACTTATGAAAACAATGACATGTCCATATTCCACGGTAATTAATTGAAAACTATTTGTACCAGTGACATGATTTATCCTTACTGATATGCTCAGACAGTTTTACAAAATCTCGTTGGGCTCCTTTGTAAATTCATGATAAGACACAAATGACAGAATATCTTGAAATCTAGAAACTTCCATTCAATTAATGAGGAAAACTCTTCCCTACAGCAGAAAATCGACCTATGAATATATTGCAGAGCCAGTATACCCATGGCAGTAGTTTATTTTAACAAGAAAATTGCATACGTAATTTGAGAGAACAAGCTGGTTGGGGCAGGCAGGCAGGCAGGCAGGCAGTGACTTTAATTACCTTCAAGGCGGCGTCGCCAGCCGCTTTGCTGTTATGAAGATTGGAAGCAGCAGCACTGTTCACGTTCTAAAATTTCTCGAGGTAGGTCTCGTACATGGGCAGGTGAGATGGATCGTCTAAGACCAAATCATAAGGAAGTAGTGTTAGCGCCCCTGACCAGCATACCCCACCTGCCAACTCATCATCAAGGCCCAGGCGTACCCCCAGGCCCAACCCACGCTACGTTGGCCCAGAATGGAGGAACCCGTGGCCCAAGAGCAAGGAAGTACTTAAGCTGGCGCCCGGGTCTGGTTAGGGTATCCAGAGGATCACGGCGGACGGCACTAGGCGGCTACCAACTCCCAATCCCCTTCCCTCTTCCTCCCCGCTAGAACCCTAACTACTTCCGATTCGTGTAATCGCTACCAAATCCTGTACCTGTGAGTGAGATTGCCATCAATATTTGAGATACAACTGTGCCTCTTACACTTGGTATCAGTCGCCACCACCACCCTTCCCGCCACGCGCGTTCTGGCTCACTTCATCGAGACGCGCCGACTCCATCAAGCGCGCCTGCAACTGGAGCACATGGATCCGGCCATCAAATCCTACCTCGACAAGCTATCGGCCACGATGGAGGCCAACACGACGGCCCTGACAGCGTTCAGCTCCCGCCTCGACGATTTGGCGTCATGGCGGCCCGATCTGGAGAAGCGCGTCGCCGATCTGGGCGAGGCGGTGGCTGCGCTTCAGCAAGAGCGTCCCGGCTCCACCAACGGCGAGGGTACACATGCGCCGGCACCAACGGCGCCACCGCCAGCGACTCGCGTCACCACAACTCGTGTCGCCGAAGGCGCGATGGACGCAATCCACGGGTCCCATTGACCACGGCGAATTCCATCTGCAACGGGGGTCGACGACGATGTCATTCCAGACACCGCCGCCACTCCCGACCAACGGTCAGCTCGAAATCCCGTCCCCAATTTCTCTTCCATCATCTTTTGCACATGCTAGTCAGATGCTAGCAGGACTGGGACAGGCGCACCCATCCATCGCATTTCCTCAGTTCTCAGGAGAAAAATCCAAATCTCTGGAGAACCATGTGTGAACAGTACTTTAACATGTTTGGCATCCACGAATCCTTCTGGGTTCCGATGGCGGCGCTGAATTTTTCAGGCCCGGCTGCCATTTGGCTGCAGTCCATACAAAAGAAACTGGGATCATTTAATTGGGAGTCATTTGCTGCCTTGTTATGCACTAGATTTGGGAGGGATAGACACCAGAACTTGATCCGTCAGTTCTATACCATTAAGCAAACTTCCTCAGTAGCAGATTTTATCGAGAAATTTGAGCTTATTACAAATCATTTGAGTTCTTATTCAGATTCAATTCACCCCTACTATTTCCTTACTCGTTTTGTGGAAGGGCTAAGGCCGGACATCCGCGCGGTGGTCATGGTGCAGCGGCCACCGGACTTGGACACAACTTGTGCTCTGGCCCTGCTCCAGGAAGAGGTGGCTGACGGAGCAGGCGTGGAGTCGTCGCGGCCGTTCCACTACCAGCCACGACCTCCAGAGGTGAACGCGCGTCCGCCCGCGGCGTTGCCACTTCCCCCGCCACCAGGTCGTCCACCACCGCAAGCTGGGGCGATCGATCGGCGTGGCACCGATGTTTCTCGAGCCGAAGCAGCAAAGGTCAAGACTCTGCGCGACTACAGAAGAGCACGGGGGCTATGTTTCAAATGGCGAGCGCTGGGGTCATGACCACACCTGCCCTACAGCAGTCCAACTCCATGTAGTTGAGGAACTCCTGGAGCTGTTTGGCATCGACACAGCCACGGATCAACAAAGTGTGCCAGCAGATGAACAACAACAGGAAACAGTTATGGCGATCTCGCGATCGGCCGTGACGGGAGGGGTGTCATCTAAAGCATTTCAGCTCCGTGCTTGGATTCAAGGCCGTGAAGTGCTAATGCTCGTCGACTCTGGCAGTACAACTTCATTCATCAACAAAAGCTTTGCAGAGGGTATGGCAGGCATCCAGCCCTTGTCAAAGGCACACAAGGTGCGTGTGGCTGACGGAGGAGAGCTCATCTGCTCTGCCAGTGTGCCCAATTGCACGTGGTGCTCACAAGGGCATCAGTTCAACACCGATCTGAAGGTGCTGGACCTAGGCGTCTATGACGTCATTCGAGGCATGGATTGGCTCAAGGAGCACAGTCCAATGACAGTCGACTTGCGTGCCAAGCTCATCGCTATTCCATCGCCAAGTGGTGTCATCAACCTCCGCGGCCACGACAACTCGTCGTCCACTTGTGTCGTCATCAACGCGTTGCAACTTCAGAGCTTGTGCAGCAAGGGGGCCATCACTCACATGGCCCTGATACATGAGATTGCGCCAGAAGGGGACACTAGTTCACCACCTCCAGCCTGCATACATCAAGTTCTGAATGAGTTTGATGACGTTTTTAAGGAGCCAGTGGGTCTACCCCGCGGCGTGCGTGTGATCATCGCATTCCGCTAATCCCTGGAGCTCAGCCGTTTAGCATCAGACCTTATCGTCACAAGCCGGACCACAAGGATGAGATCGAGAGGCAAGTGGCAGAACTACTCCGCACAGGCGTCATCCAATGCAGCAACAGTCCTTTTTCTTCCCCAGCTATTCTCGCCAAGAAGAAAGATGGAACGTGGCGACTTTGTATCGACTACTGACAACTCAATGCCATCACATGTGTCAGCAAGTACCCAGTCCCGGTGATTGAAGAGCTCCTAGACGAACTGCACTGCGCGGCATGGTTCTCCAAACTGGATTTGCGCGCTGGTTACCATCAGATTCGTCTCGCCGAAGGGGAGGAGTTCAAGACGGCGTTTCAGACACACTCCGGGCATTATGAATTCAGAGTGGTATCCTTTGGGTTGACGGGAGGACCACCCACATTTTTGGGAGCCATGAACACCACGTTCCACCCCCTCCTGCGCGTGTGCGTTCTCGTCTTCTTCGACGACATACTGGTCTTCAGCAAGACGCTCAAGGACCACGTGCGAGATCTGAGACGAGTGCTCACGCTGTTGCGCAAAGATCAGTGGAAGGCCAAGTTCTGCAAGTGTGCATTCGGTCAACAGAAGCTCTCATACCTGGGGCACGTCATCAGCGAACAGGGGGTCGCTACTGAGCCAACAAAAATCAGGGCAGTGGCACAATGGACAGCACCAACCTATGTCAAGGAAGTTCGCAGTTTCCTGGGGATGGCCGGCTATTACCATCGCTTCGCCAAGAACTTTGGAATCATAGCCCAACCGCTATTCAACCTTCTCAAGAAGGGGGTGCCGTTTATCTGGACCTCAGCAACAGAGACAGCTTTCCAAGTGCTAAAAAAACAGTTGGTCGAAGCCCCTGTACTTGCCCTTCCAAACTTCTCTAAGACCTTCGTCGTTGAGACAGATGCCAGCGACAAAGGGATCGGAGCGGTTCTTCAACAAGGTGGCCATCCGATTGCTTACATGAGCAAAGCGCTGAGCCCGCGGTACCAAGGCCTATCCACATATGAAAAGGAGTACCTAGCGGTAATTGTGACAGTAGACCAATGGCGACCGTACCTCCAACACGATGAATTCATCATCTCAACTGATCAACGCAGCCTGGTTCATCTCAATGAGCAGCGCCTCACTACACCTTGGCAGCAAAAAGCATTCACAAAACTGTTGGGGCTGCGGTTCTCGATCCGTTACAAGAAAGGAAGCGATAACACCGCAGCGGATGCTCTGTCGCGGGCCAACACCACGGAGATTCTGCACTCGATCAGTTCTTGTCGGGGATATACCCCGCAGCGTAAACTAGCCGGAAGTATAAACCGGCCAGACTTGGCGGTTTACTTGAGACCTGGTTGACACTTGGCGATTCACTGGCGACCCGCCCTAACTTGGCGGTTTACAAGCAACCCGCCTGAACATTATGACTCACTGGTAACCCGGCGGGCGGGACAGACGGATGACAAGGCCCAAGGCCCAGAAGGCCGGTTTATGCTAATGGTGGGCCGGTTTAAGAGAAAAGGTGTATTTCCCTTACAAGGAGTCAAGACTCGGACTTGTATCCGGTTTGTATTAGAAGATAGACTAGTCCTAATCCTAATAGGACTCCACATGTAACCCGCCCCTTCAACATATATAAGGAGGGGCAGGGCTCCCCAAAAGGGAGAAGAGGGACAAGTTCCACAAGTTGGACAAGTTAGGTTTAGACAATAGCTCTCGAGATAGAGCACACTTGTAACCATGATCATCATCATCAATATCAATGAAGCAGGATGTAGGCTTTTACCTCCACCGTGAGGGGCCGAACCTGGGTAAAACATCGCGTCTCTCATCCCGCTCAACCCCTCTCAAGCTATCACATAGATGCGTTGGCCTCGCGACTAAGTCCTCACACTAGGACATCTGCCGTGACAAATCCACGACAGTTCCTGTCAACTTGCCTAGCTTGATGACGTCATCAACAGCTACAACAACAACCCTCAAGCTCAACGTCTCCTCGAGCAGCTCGTCATCCGCGAGGATCCCAAGGGGCGATTCACCCTGAAGCAGGGGCTCTTGCGTTTCCGTGACAGAATATGGCTGGGAGGATCGACAGAATGCAACAACGCATCATATCAACATTCCATGACAGTGCTATGGGGGGCACTCAGGTTTTCCGGTGACCTACCGACGCATCAGAAGGCTTTTTGCCTAGCCAAAGATGAAAGCGCATATCTTGCAATATGTGCGCTGCTGTCAAGTGTGTCAACAGGCCAAACCTGACCGTAGTGCATCTCCGGGCCTGCTCATGCCACTGCCTATTCCTCAAGAATCATGGGACTTGATCACCATGGACTTCGTGGATGATTTGCCGCAGTCAGGACAATTCAATTGCCTTCTGATAGTGGTGGACAAACGGACCAGGTTCGCTCATTTTCTGCCCCTAGCGCATCCTTACACTGCTTCCAAAGTGGCCTTGCTTTACATGCAGCAGCTCTACAAACTGCACGGGTTCCCTGGTGCAATTGTATCTGATCGCAATCCAGTTTTCACTAGCCATTTTTGGCAAGAGCTATTCAAGTATGCAGGCACGGAACTGTGCATGAGCACGGCAAATCACCCACAGACAGACGGCCAGACCGAGCGGGTGAATCAATGCATCGAGATGTACATGCGGTGCTTCGTCCAGGCGTGTCCAAAACGCTGGAGCTTCTGGATACCACTGGCGCAGTTCTGGTACAATACCTCGCACCACTCGGCGATCGGCATGACCCCGTTCAAGGCCATGTTTGGACGTGAACCAAGGCATTGGGGGATTACAGCTACTACATCATGCACAGTATCGGCACTGCAAGCTTGGCTCGAGGAGTGAACCGTCATGCAAGGGATTATCCAACAACAACTACACCGAGCACGTCAACTAATGAAGGACCAGGCTGACAAAAAGCGCTCGTTCAGGCAGTTCCAAGTGGGCGATCAAGTCTTCCTCAAGCTTCAGCCGTACATCCAGACGTCGGTGGCACCAAGGGCAAATCACAAACTGTCGTACAAGTTCTATGGGCCTTTCCCGATCATCGCCAAGATCAACGATGTCGCCTACGAACTCAAGCTTCCCCCTCAGGCTACGGTGCATCCAGTTTTCCACGTCTCCCAGCTCCGACAAGCTCTTC
Organism: Triticum urartu; assembly: GCF_003073215.2. Taxonomy (NCBI): domain Eukaryota; kingdom Viridiplantae; phylum Streptophyta; class Magnoliopsida; order Poales; family Poaceae; genus Triticum; species Triticum urartu. Next base: position 689,249,852 of record NC_053024.1, read on the forward strand.
TACCGGGCACAACGGCATCCACTACGCTTTCACCGCAAGAAGAAGACCTCGCGGTGCCTGTTGCGGTGCTGCAATCAAGATGGCGTGAGAAGAACGACGCTATGAAGGAGCAAGTGCAAGTCCAATGGTCTACTCCTGCGGTTGGTACCACCTGGGAAGATAAAGAAGCACTCCAAGCTCGGTTTCCGCACGCAGAGGCTTGGGGACAAGACTCTTCTGAAGAAGGAGGGGGTGTTAGCGCCCCTGACCAGCATACCCCACCTGCCAACTCATCATCAAGGCCCAGGCGTACCCCCAGGCGCAACCCACGCTATGTTGGCCCAGAATGGAGGAACCCGTGGCCCAAGAGCAAGGAAGTACTTAAGCTGGCGCCCGGGTATGGTTAGGGTATCCGGAGGATCACAGCGGACAGCACTAGGCGGCTACCAACTCCAGATCCCCTTCCCTCTTCCTCCCCGCTAGAACCCTAACTACTTCCGATTCGTGTAATCGCTACCAAATCCTGTACCTGTGAGTGAGATTGCCACCAATATTCGAGATACAACTGTGCCTCTTACAAGTAGCCTGTCCCATCCCCACAGTTCCTTGAATGCAACTGATGTAGCCAGACAAAGAACCATCCAGCAGTACGTTGAGGAACCAAGAGATTTGTAGATGATACAAGGAAAATAAAGTATATTAGACGAGGACAACTCAACTAAATGTTGCAGAGAACATTATGTGCTAGACCAAACGGATCCTAGCTTAAGCTATAAATTAAGGATAATTACCAGGGGATTTGAGAATTTTAACCGGCGGAAACCCCTCTGTATCAATCCAGTCACGAAACTCCTCCCATTCGGATGCTTCCAAATCCAAAGTGGCATCGACCCTATTGCAGTTGCAGCGGACGGCGCCGCCGGAGATGTTGTAACCTTCCTCCTCTTCGGGCCGAGAAAGATACGTCACCTCACATTCAATATACTGCTTGAAAGGGGAAGGGGAATCAATGTATGTCATCATGAAACTTCACAATGATATAAAATGAGACACTAATACTTCTTTTCCTACCTCCGATCGCTCATTTGTGTTGTTCTTGGAGGCGGGCTGTTCCTGCTTCTTGTTCTTTCCAAAGTTAATTTTTTTACTGTTACCCCTAGATATAGGAAATAACAATGATATTAATGTACAGTATGTATTAGTGAATGACCATATATCTGAATTTTCACACAAGATACTACTTATCCATTAATAAGTGTGCAGTAAAAAATAAGAGCATTTTTTATTCACAACATACCATGTAGGTTGGTTTACTTCTGCTTCAACTGCAGAGACATCATCAACCTCCATTTCGCCGCCGACCTCTAGTGTTTTTGGAGCATGCGATTCTAATTTATTGAATTTGTCACTTAGAAATGCTACGGCATATGCACGGATTTTGGTGGAAATGTCTGTGGACTTTGAAGAAGCAGCAAGCCTTGCATTGTCCAACAAAGACTGAGCCTCCTTCGTGATACCCTTCAGATCATTGGTTTTGCAGTTGATGTAAACAAACAACCCGAAGTAAACTGAAAAATACTTCACATGTGTACACTATGTGCGATGGCGGAAACGTCTAACCCGATGTGGGCGACGTGTACGTGTTTATATAGCAGGGGCGCACCCCCCTGTACAGCGTGTATAAGTTGTTGGAGATTACATCTTGGAGAGAAAGAAAGATCTTAGAGAGAGATAAACCTTAACAACCTAGTCTATCTAACTAGGACTCCTAACAACCGAAGCAAACCAAGATGGTGCGGCAGATATGATGCGTGTTTGACACCCCCTTAATCACAACTTCATTAAGTTGAGATTATGCCTGAAGTTCTCAAAGCTTCTCACAGACAAAGCCTTGGTAAAACCATCTGCAAGCTGATCTTTGGAGTGAATAAAGCGAATATCAAGTTGCTTTTGAGCAACTCTCTCTCGAACAAAATGAAAGTCTATTTCAATATGTTTTGTTCTTGCATGAAAGACTGGATTAGGAGACAAATAAGTTGCACCAAGATTGTCACACCACAGGCATGGAGCTGGTGTGTTCTTTATTGAAGGAAATATGCCCTAGAGGCAATAATAAAGTTATTATTTATTTCCGTATATCATGATAAATGTTTATTATTCATGCTAGAATTGTATTAACCGGAAGCATATATAATACTTGTGTGAATACATAGACAAACAGAGTGTCACTAGTATGCCTCTACTTAGCTAGCTCGTTGATCAAAGATGGTTATGTTTCCTAGCCATTGACATGAGTTGTCATTTGATTAACGGGATCACATCATTAGGAGAATGATGTGATTGACTTGACCCATTCCGTTAGCTTAGCACTTGATCGTTTAGTTTGTTGCTATTGCTTTCTTCATGACTTATAGATGTTCCTATGACTATGATATTATGCAACTCCCGTTTACCGGAGGAACACTTTGTGTGCCACCAAACGTCACAACGTAACTGGGTGATTATAAAGGTGCTCTACAGGTGTCTCCAAAGGTACTTGTTGGGTTGGCGTATTTCGAGATTAGGATTTGTCACTCTGATTGTCGTAGAGGTATCTCTGGGCCCACTCGGTAATGCACATCACTATAAGCCTTGCAAGCATTGCAACTAATGAGTTAGTTGCGGGATGATGTATTACGGAACGAGTAAAGAGACTTGCCGGTAACGAGATTGAACTAGGTATTGAGATACCGACGATCGAATCCCGGGCAAGTAACATACCGATGACAAAGGGAACAACGTATGTTGTTATGCGGTCTGACCGATAAAGATCTTCGTAGAATATGTGGGAGCCGATATGATCATCCAGGTACCGCTATTGGTTATTGACCGGAGACATGTCTCTGTCATGTGTACATAGTTCTCGAACCCATAGGGTCCGCACGCTTAAAGTTTCGATGACAGTTATATTACGAGTTTATATGTTTTAATGTACCGAAGGTAGTTCAGAGTCCCGTATGTGATCACGGACATGACGAGGAGTCTCGAAATGGTTGAGACATGACTATTGATATATTGGACGACTATATTCGGACATCGGAATGGTTCCGGGGGTTATCGGATATATATCGGAGTACCGGGGGTTACCGGAACCCCCCCGGGGGTTTCTTGGGCCTACATGTGTTGGGGAACGTAGTAATTTCAAAAAAATTCCTACGCACATGCAAGATCATGGTGATGCATAGCAACGAGAGGGGAGAGTGTTGTCCACGTACCCTCCTAGACCGAAAGCGGAAGCGTTAGCACAACGCGGTTGATGTAGTCGTGCGTCTTCACGATCCGACCGATCAAGTACCGAACGCACGACACCTCCGAGTTCAGCACATGTTCAGCCCGATGACGTCTCTCGAACTCTGATCTAGCCGAGTGTTGAGGGAGAGTTTCGTCAGCACGACGGCGTGGTGACGATGATGATGTTCTACCGACGCAGGGCTTCGCCTAAGCACCGCTACAGTATTATCGAGGTGGACTATGGTGGAGGGGGCACCGCACACGGCTAAAAGATCAAACGATCAATTGTTGTGTCTATGGGGTGCCCCCCGCCCCCGTATATAAAGGAGCAAGGGGGGTGCGGCCGGCCTAGAGAGGGCACGCCAGGAGGAGTCCTACTCCCACCGGGAGTAGGATTCCCCCCTTTCCTAGTTGGATTAGGACTTGGGAGGGGGAATGAGGTGGAGGAGAAGAAGGAAGGGGGGGGGGCGCCGTCCCCCTCTCATTGTCCTATTCAGACTAGGGGGAGGGGGTGCGGCCCTTGCCCTGGCCGCCTTCTCTCTCTTCCATCAAGGCCCACTAAGGCCCATTAAGTCCCCGGGGGGTTCCGGTAACCTCCCGGTACTCCGGTAAAATCCCGGAACACTTCCGATATCCAAACATAGGCTTCCAATATATCAATCTTCATGTCTCGACCATTTCGAGACTCCTTGTCATGTCCGTGATCACATCCTGGACTCCGAACAACCTTCGGTACATCAAAACATATAAACTCATAATATAACTGTCATCGAAACGTTAAGCGTGCGGACCCTACGGGTTCGAGAACTATGTAGACATGACCGAGACACGTCTCCGGTCAATAACCAATAGCGGAACCTGGATGATCATATTGGCTCCCACATATTCTACGAAGATCTTTATCGGTCAAACCGCATAACAACATACGTTGTTCCCTTTGTCATCGGTATGTTACTTGCCCGAGATTCGATCATGGGTATCTCAATACCTAGTTCAATCTCGTTACCGGCAAGTCTCTTTACTCGTTCGGTAATACATCATCCCGCAACTAACTCATTAGTTACAATGCTTGCAAGGCTTATAGTGATGTGCATTACTGAGTGGGCCCAGAGATACCTCTCCGACAATCGGAGTGACAAATCCTAATCTTGAAATACGCCAACCCAACAAGTACCTTCGGAGACACCTGTAGAGGACCTTTATAATCACCCAGTTACGTTGTGACGTTTGGTAGCACACAAAGTGTTCCTCTGGTAAACGGGAGTTGCATAATCTCATAGTCATAGGAACATGTATAAGTCATGAAGAAAGCAATAACAGAATACTAAACGATCAAGTGCTATGTTAACGGAATGGGTCAAGTCAATCACATCATTCTCCTAATAATGTGATCCCATTAATCAAATGACAACTCATGTCTATGGCTAGGAAACATAACCATCTTTGATCAACGAGCTAGTCAAGTAGAGGCATACTAGTGACACTCTGTTTGTCTATGTATTCACACAAGTATTATGTTTCCGGTTAATACAATTCTAGCATGAATAATAAACATTTATCATGACATAAGGAAATAAATAATAACTTTATTATTGTCTCTGGGGCATATTTCCTTTAGTCTCCCACTTGCACTAGAGTCAATAATCTAGATCACATCGCCATGTGATTTAACATCAATAGTTCACATCACCATGTGATTAAGACCCATAGTTCACATCGTCATGTGACCAACACCCAAAGGGTTTACTAGAGTCAATAATCTAGTTCACATTGCTATGTGATTAACACCCAAAGAGTACTAAGGTGTGATCATGTTTTGCTTGTGAGAGAAGTTTAGTCAACGGGTCTGCCATATTCAGATCCGTATGTATTTTGCAAATTTCTATGTCAACAATGCTCTGCATGGAGCTACTCTAGCTAATTGCTCCCACTTTCAATATGTATCCAGATTGAGACTTAGAGTCATCTAAATCAGTGTCAAAATTTGCATCGACGTAACCCTTTACGACGAACCTTTTTGTCACCTCCATAATCGAGAAACATATCCTTATTCCACTAAGGATAATTTTGACCACTGTCCAGTGATCTACTCCTAGATCACTATTGTACTCCCTTGCCAAAATCAGTGTAGGGTATACAATAGATCTGGTACACAGCATGGCATACTTTATAGAACCTATGGCCAAGGCATAGGGAATGGCTTTCATTCTCTTTCTATCTTCTTTCGTGGTCGGGCTTTGACTCTTACTCAATTTCACACCTTTTAACACAGGCAAGAACTCTTTCTTTGACTGTTCCATTTTGAACTACTTCAAAATCTTGTCAAGGTATGTACTCATTGAAAAAACTTATCAAGCGTCTTGATCTATCTCTATAGATCTTGATGCTCAATATGTAAGCAGATTCACTGAGGTCTTTCTTTGAAAAACTCCTTTCAAACACTCCTTTATGCTTTGCAGAATAATTCTACATTATTTCCGATCAACAATATGTCATTCACATATACTTATAAGAAATGTTGCAGTGCTCCCACTCACTTTCTTGTAAATACGGGCTTCACCGCAAGTCTGTATAAAACTATATATATGCTTTGATCAACTTATCAAAGCGTATATTCCAACTCCGAGATGCTTGCACCAGTCCATAGATGGATCGCTGGAGCTTTCATATTTTGTTAGGACCTTTAGGATTGACAAAACCTTCTGGTTGCATCATATACAACTCTTTCTTTAATAAATCCATTAAGGAATGCAGTTTTGTTTATCCATTTGCCAGATTTCATAAAATGCAGCAATTGCTAACATGATTTGGACAAACTTAAGCATAGATACGAATGAGAAACTCTCATCGTAGTCAATACCTTGAACTTGTCGAAAACCTTTTGCGACAATTCTAGCTTTGTAGATAGTAACACTACTATCAGCGTCCATCTTCCTCTTGAAGATCCATTTAATCTCAATGGCTCGCCGATCATTGGGCAAGTCAATCAAAGTCCATACTTTGTTCTCATACATGGATCCCATCTCACATTTCATGGCCTCAAGCCATTTTCGGAATCTGGGCTCATCATCGCTTCCTCATAGTTTGTAGGTTCGTCATGGTCAAGTAACATGACCTCCAAAACAGGATTACCGTACCACTCTAGTGCGGATCTTACTCTGGTTGACCTACGAGGTTCGGTAGTAACTTGATCTGAAGTTTCATGATCATCATCATTAGCTTCCTTACTAATTGGTGTAGGTGTCGCAGGAACCGGTTTCTGTGATGAACTACTTTCCAATAAGGGAGCAGGTACAATTACCTCATCAAGTTCTACTTTCCTCCCACTCACTTCTTTCGAGAGAAACTCCTTCTCTAGAAAGGATCCATTCTTAGCAACGAATGTCTTGCCTTTGGATATGTGATAGAAGGTGTACCCAACTATCCCCTTTGGGTATCCTATGAAGACACATTTCTCCGATTTGGGTTTGAGCTTATCAGGATGAAATTTTTTCACATAAGCATCGCAACCCCAAACTTTAAGAAACGACAACTTTGGTTTCTTGCCAAACCATAGTTCATACGGTGTCGTCTCAATAGATTTAGATGGTGCCCTTTTTAACGTGAATGCAGCTGTCTCTAATGCATAACCCCAAAACTATAGTGGTAAATCGGTAAGAAACATCATAGATTGCACTATATCCAATAAAGTACGGTTATGACGTTCGGACAAACCATTATGCTGTGGTGTTCCAGGTGGCACGGATTTGTGAAACTATTCCACATTGTTTTAATTGAAGACCAAACTTGTAACTCAAATATTTGTCTCCATGATCAGATCGTAGAAACTTTATTTTCTTGTCACGATGATTTTCCACTTCACTCTGAAATTCTTTGAACTTTTCAAATGTTTCTGATTTATGTTTCATCAAGTAGATATACCCATATCTGCTCAAATCATCTGTGAAGGTCAGAAAATAATGATACCCGCCGCGAGCCTCAATATTCATTAGACCATATACATCAGTATGTATGATTTCCAACAAATCTGTTGCTCGCTCCATTGTTCCGGAGAACAGAGATTTAGTCATCTTGCCCATAGGGCATGGTTCGCAAACATCAAGTGATTCACAATCAAGTGATTCCAAAATTCCATCAACATGGAGTTTCTTCATGCGCTTTACACCAATATGACCTAAACGGCAGTGCCACAAATAAGTTGCACTATCATTATTAACTTTGCATCTTTTGGCTTCAATATTATGAATATGTGTATCACTACGATCGAGATCCAACAAACCATTTTATTGGGTGTATGACCATAGAAGGTTTTATTCATGTAAACAGAACACCAATTATTCTCTAATTTAAATGCATAACCGTTTTGCAACAAACATGATCAAATCATATTCATGCTCAACGCAAACACCAAATAACACTTATTTAGTTTCAACACTAATCCCGAAAGTATAGGGAGTGTGCGATGATGATCATATCAATCTTTGAACTACTTCCAACACACATCGTCACATCGCCTTTTACAAGTTTCTGTTTATTCTGCAACTCCCGTTTCGAGTTACTGCTCTTAGCAATTGAACTAGTATCAAATGCCGAGGGGTTGCTATAAACACTAGTAAAGTGCACATCAATAACATGTATATCAAATATACCTTTGTTCACTTTACCATCCTTCTTATCCGCCAAATACTTGGGGCATTTCCACTTCCAGTGACCAGTCCCTTTGTAGTAAAAGTACTTAGTCTCAGGCTTAGGACCAGACTTGGGCTTCTTCACTTGAGCAGCAACTTGCTTGCCGTTCTTCATGGAGTTCCCCTTCTTCCCTTTGCCCTTTTTTTGAAACTAGTGGTCTTGTCAACCATCAACACTTGATGTTTTCTTGATTTCTACCTTTGTCGATTTCAGCATCACGAAGAGCTTGGGAATCGTTTCCGTTTTCCCTTGCATATTATAGTTCATCACGAAGTTCTACTAACTTGGTGATGGTGACTAGAGAATTCTGTCAATCACTATCTTATCTGGAAGATTAACTCCCACTTGATTCAAGCGATTGTAGTACCGAGACAATCTGAGCACATGCTCACTGCTTGAGCTATTCTCCTCCATCTTTTAGCTATAGAACTTGTTGGAGACTTCATATCTCTCAACTCGGGTATTTGCTTGAAATATTAACTTCAACTCCTGGAACATCTCATATGCTCCATGACGTTCAAAACGTCTTTGAAGTCCCGATTCTAAGCCGTTAAGCATGGTGCACTAAACTATCAAGTAGTCATCATATTGAGCTAGCCAAACGTTCATAACGTCTGCATCTGCTCCTGCAATAGGTATGTCACCTAGCGGTGCATCAAGGACATAATTCTTCTGTGCAGCAATGAGGATAAATCTCAGATCACGGATCCAATCTGCATCATTGCTACTAACATCTTTCAACTTAGTTTTCTCTAGGAACATATCAAAAATAAAACAGGGGAGCAAAACACGAGCTATTGATCTACAACATAGATATGCTAATACTACCAGGACTAAGTTCATGATAATTTAAAGTTCAATTAATCAAATTACTTAATAACTCCCACTTAAATAGATATCCCTCTAATCCTCTAAGTGATCACGTGATCCATATCAACTAAACCATGTCCGATCATCACGTGAGATGGAGTAGTTTCAATAGTGAACATCACTATGTTGATCATATCTACTATATGATTCACGCTCGACCTTTCGGTCTCAGTGTTCCGAGGCCATATCTGTTATATGCTAGGCTCGTCAAGTTTAACCTGAGTATTCCATGTGTGCAACTGTTTTGCACCCGTTGTATTTGAACGTAGAGCCTATCACACCCGATCATCACGTGGTGTCTCAGCACGAAGAACTTTTGCAACGGTGCATACTCAGGGAGAACACTTATAGTTTGATAATTTAGTAAGGGATCATCTTATAATGCTACCATCAATCAAAGCAAGATAAGATGCATAAAATATAAACATCACATGCAATCAATATAAGTGATATGATATGGCCATCATCATCTTGTTCTTGTGATCTCCATCTCTGAAGCACCGTCATGATCACCATCATCACCGGCGCGACACCTTGATCTCCATTGTAGCATCGTTGTCGTCTCGCCAATATTATGCTTCTACGACTATCGCTACCGCTTGGTGATAAAGTAAAGCATTACAGGGCGATTGCATTGTATACAATAAAGCGACAACCATATGGCTCCTGCCAGTTGCCAATAACTCGGTTACAAAACATGATCATCTCATACAATAAAATTTAGCATCATGTCTTGACCATATCACATCACAACATGCCCTGCAAAAACAAGTTAGACGTCCTCTATTTTGTTGTTTCAAATTTTACGTGGCTGCTATGGGCTTAGCAAGAACCGCTCTTACCTACGCATCAAAACCACAATGATAGTTTGTCAAGTTGCTGCTGCTTTAACCTTCGCAAGGACCGGGCGTAGCCACACTCGGTTCAACTAAAGTTGGAGAAACTGACACCCGCCAGCCACCTATGTGCAAAGTACGTCGGTAGAACCAGTCTCGCATAAGCGTACGCGTAATGTCGGTCCGGGCCGCTTCATCCAACAATACTGCCGAACCAAAGTATGACATGTTGGTAAGCAGTATGACTTATATTGCCAACAACTCACTTGTGTTCTACTCGTGCATATGACATCTACGCATAAAACCTGGCTCGGATGCCACTGTTGGGGAACGTAGTAATTTCAAAAAAATTCCTATGCACACGCAAGATCAGGGTGATGCATAGCAACGAGAGGGAGAGTGTTGTCCACGTACCCTCGTAGACCGAAAGTGGAAGCGTTAGCACAACGCGGCTGATGTAGTCGTACGTCTTCATGATCCGACCGATCATGTACCGAACGCACGGCACCTCCGAGTTCAGCACACGTTCAGCCCGATGACGTCCCTCGAACTCCGATCCAGCCGAGTGTTGAGGGAGAGGTTCGTCAGCAAGACGGCATGGTGACGATGATGATGTTCTACCGACACAGGGCTTCGCCTAAGCACCGCTATAGTATTATCGAGGTGGACTATGGTGGAGGGGGGCACTGCACCCGGCTAAAAGATCAAATGATCAATTGTTGTGTCTATGGGGTGCCCCCTGCCCCCGTATATAAAGGAGCAATGGGGGGTGCGGCCGGCCTAGAGAGGGCGCGCCAGGAGGAGTCCTACTCCCACTGGGAGTAGGACTCCCCCTTTCCTAGTTGGATTAGGACTTGGGAGGGGGAAAGAGGTGGAGGAGAAGAAGGAAGGGGGGACGCCGCCCCCCTCTCCTTGTCCTATTCGGACTAGGGGGGAGGGGGTGCGTCCCTTGCCCTGGCCGCCTTCTCTCTCTTCCATCAAGGCCCACTAAGGCCCATTAAGTCCCCGAGGGGTTCCGGTAACCTCCCGGTACTCCGGTAAAATCCCGATTTCACCCGGAACACTTCCGATATCCAAAATAGGCTTCCAATATATCAATCTTCATGTATCGACCATTTTGAGACTCCTCGTCATGTCCGTGATCACATCTGGGACTCCGAACAACCTTCGGTACATCAAAACATATAAACTCATAATATAACTATCATCGATACGTTAAGCGTGCGGACCCTACGGGTTGAGAACTATGTAGACATGACCGAGACACGTCTCCGGTCAATAACCAATAGCGGAACCTAGATGCTCATATTGCTCCCACATATTCTATGAAGATCTTTATCGGTCAAACCACATAACAACATACGTTGTTCCCTTTGTCATCGGTATGTTACTTGCCTGAGATTCGATCGTCGGTATCTCAATACCTAGTTCAATCTCGTTACCAGCAAGTCTCTTTACTCGTTTCGTAATACATCAACCCGCAACTAACTCATTAGTTACAATGCTTGCAGGGCTTATAGTGATGTGCATTACTGAGTGGGCCCAGAGATACCTCTCCGACAATCGGAGTGACAAATCCTAATCTCGAAATACGCCAACCCAACAAGTACCTTCGGAGACACATGTAGAGCACCTTTATAATCACCCAGTTACGTTGTGACGTTTGGTAGCACACAAAGTGTTCCTCCGGTAAACGGGAGTTGCATAATCTCATAGTCATAGGAACATGTATAAGTCATGAAGAAAGCAATAGCAGAATACTAAACGATCAAGTGCTAAGCTAACCGAATGGGTCAAGTCAATCACATCATTCTCCTAATAATGTGATCCCGTTAATCAAATGACAACTCATGTCTATGGCTAGGAAACATAACCATCTTTGATCAACGAGCTAGTCAAGTAGAGGCATACTAGTGACACTCTGTTTGTCTATGTATTCACACAAGTATTATGTTTCCGGTTAATACAATTCTAGCATGAATAATAAACATTTATCATGAAATAAGGAAATAAATAATAAATTTATTATTGTCTCTAGGGCATATTTCCTTCAACATGGGCCTTAGTGGAGAAGAGGAGGGGCAGCCAAGGCAGGCCGCGCGCCCCCTCCCCCTCTAGTCCAAATTGGACAAGGAGGGGGGGCGCCCCCTTCTCCTACTCCAACAAGGAAGGGAGGGAGTCCTACTCCCGGTGGGAAAAGATACTGTAGCGGTGCTTAGGCGATGCCCTGCGTTGGTAGAACATCATCATCGTCACCACGCCGTCGTGCTGACGAACCTCTCCCTCAACACTCGGCTGGATCGGAGTTCGAGGGACGTCATCGGGCTGAACGTGTGCTGAACTCGGAGGTGCGGCGCGTTCGGTACTTGATCGGTCGGATCGTGAAGACGTATGACTACATCAACTGTGTTGTGCTAACGCTTCCGCGTTCGGTCAATGAGGGTACGTGGACACACTCTCCCCTCTCGTTGCTATGCATCACCATGATCTTACGTGTGCATAGGAATTTTTTTTGAAATTACTACGTTTCCCGACAGTGGCATCTGAGCCAGGTTTTATGCGTAGATTTTATATGCACGAGTAGAACACCAGTGAGTTGTGGGCGATACAAGTCATACTGCTTACCAGCATGTCATACTGTGGTTCGGCGGTATTGTTGGATGAAGCGGTCCGAACTGACATTACGCGTACGCTTACGCGAGACTGGTTCTACCGACGTGCTTTGCACACAGGTGGCTGGCGGGTGTCATTTTCTCCAACTTTAGTTGAACCGAGTGTGGCTACGCCCGGTCCTTGCGAAGGTTAAAATAGCACCAACTTGACAAACTATCGTTGTGGTTTTGATGCGTAGGTAAGAACGGTTCTTGCTCAGCCCGTAGCAGCCACGTAAAACTTGCAACAACAAAGTAGAGGACGTCTAACTTGTTTTTGCAGGGCATGTTGTGATGTGATATGGTCAAGGCATGATGCTAAATTTTATTGTATGAGATGATCATGTTCTGTAACCAAGTTATCGGCAACTGGCAGGAGCCATATGGTTGTCGCTTTATTGTATGCAATGCAATCGCCCTGTAATGCTTCTTTATCACTAAGCGGTAGCGATAGTCGTAGAACCATAAGATTGGCGAGAAGACAACGATGCTATGATGGAGATCAAGGTGTCGCGCCGGTTACGATGGTGATCATGACGGTGCTTCGAAGATGGAGATCACAAGAACAAGAAGATGATGGCGATATCATATCACTTATATTGATTGCATGTGATGTTTATCTTTTATGCATCTTATCTTGCTTTGATTGACGGTAGAACTATAAGATGATCTCTGACTAAATTATCAGTATAAGTGTTCTCCCTGAGTATGCACTATTGCGAAAGTTCTTCGTGCTGAGACACCACGTGATGATCGGGTGTGATAGGCTCTATGTTCAAATACAATGGGTGCAAAACAGTTGCACACGCGGAATACTCAGGTTAAACTTGACGAGCCTAGCATATAACAGATATGGCCTCGGAACACGGAGATCAAAAAGTCGAGCGTGAATCATATAGTAGATATGATCAACATAGTGATGTTCACCATTGAAACTACTCCATCTCACGTGATGATCGGACATGGTTTAGTTGATTTGGATCACGTGATCACTTTGAGGATTAGAGGGATGTCTATCTAAGTGGGAGTTCTTAAGTAATATGATTAGTTGAACTTAAATTTATCATGAACTTAGTACCTGATAGTATTTTGCTTGTCTATGTTGATTGTAGATAGATGGCCTGTGCTGTTGTTCCATTGAATTTTAATGCGTTCCTTGAGAAAGCAAAGTTGAAAGATGATGGTAGCAATTACACGGACTGGGTCCGTAACTTGAGGATTATCCTCATTGATGCACAGAAGAATTATGTCCTGGAAGCACCGCTAGGTGCCAGACCTGCTGCAGGAGCAACACCAGATGTTATGAATGTCTGGCAGAGCAAAGCGGATGACTACTCGATAGTTAAGTGTGCCATGCTTTACGGCTTAGAACCGGGACTTCAACGACGTTTTGAACGTCATGGAGCATATGAGATGTTCCAGGAGTTGAAGTTAATATTTCAAGAAAATGCCCGGATTGAGAGATATGAAGTCTCCAATAAGTTCTACAGCTGCAAGATGGAGGAGAATAGTTCTGTCAGTGAGCATATACTCAAAATGTCTGGGTATAACAATCACTTGATTCAACTGGGAGTTAATCTTCCGGATGATAGCGTCATTGACAGAATTCTTCAATCACTGCCACCAAGCTACAAGAGCTTCGTGATGAACTATAACATGCAAGGGATGGATAAGACGATCCCCGAGCTCTTCACAATGCTAAAGGCTGCGGAGGTAGAAATCAAGAAAGAGCATCAAGTGTTGATGGTCAATAAGACCACCAGTTTTAAGAAAAAGGGCAAAGGGAAGAAGAAGGGGAACTTCAAGAAGAACAACAAACAAGTTGCTGCTCAGGAGAAGAAACCCAAGTCTGGACGAGACTGAGTGCTTCTACTTCAAACAGACTGGTCACTGGAAGCGGAACTGCCCCAAGTATTTGGCGGATAAGAAGGATGGCAAGGTGAACAAAGGTATATGTGATATACATGTTATTGATGTGTACCTTACTAATGCTCGCAGTAGCACCTAGGTATTTGATACTGGTTCTGTTGCTAATATTTGTAACTTGAAACAGGGACTATGGATTAAGTGAAGATTGGCTAAGGACGAGGTGACGATGCACGTGGGAAATGGTTCCAAAGTCGATGTGATCGCGGTCAGCACGCTACCTCTACATCTACCTTCGGGATTAGTTTTAGACCTAAATAATTGTTATTTGGTGCCAGCGTTGAGCATGAACATTATATCTGGATCTTGTTTGATGCGAGACGGTTATTCATTTAAATCAGAGAATAATGGTTGTTCTATTTATATGAGTAATATCTTTTATGGTCATGCACCCTTGAAGAGTGGTCTATTTTTGTTGAATCTCGATAGTAGTGATACACATATTCATAATATCGAAGCCAAAAGATGCAGAGTTGATAATGATAGTGCAACTTATTTGTGGCACTACCGTTTAGGTCATATCGGTGTAAAGCGCATGAAGAAACTCCATACTGATGGACTTTTGGAACCACTTGATTATGAATCACTTGGTACTTGCAAACCGTGCCTCATGGGCAAGATGACTAAAACGCCATTTTCCGGAACTATGGAGCGAGCAACTGATTTGTTGGAAATCATACATACAGATGTATGTGGTCCGATGAATGTTGAGGCTCATGGCGGGTATCGTTATTTTCTCACCTTCACAGATGATTTAAGCAGATATGGGTATATCTACTTAATGAAACATAAGTCTCAAAAATTTGAAAAGTTCAAAGAATTTCAGAGTGAAGTTGAAAATCATCGTAACAAGAAAATAAAGTTTCTACGATCTGATCGTGGAGGAGAATATTTGAGTTACGAGTTTGGTCTTCATTTGAAACAATGCGGAATAGTTTTGCAACTTACGCCACCCGGAACACCACAGTGTAATGGTGTGTCCGAATGTCGTAATCGTACTTTACTAGATATGGTGCGATCTATGATGTCTCTTACTGATTTACCACTATCATTTTGGGGTTATGCTCTAGAGACGGCTGCATTCACGTTAAATAGGGCACCATCATAATCCGTTGAGACGACGCCTTATGAACTGTGGTTTGGCAAGAAACCAAAGTTGTCATTTCTTAAAGTTTGGGGCTGCCATGCTTATGTGAGAAAACTTCAACCTGATAAGCTCGAACCCAAATCAGAAAAATGTGTCTTCATAGGATACCCAAAAGAAACTGTTGGGTACACCTTCTATCATAGATCCAAAGGCAAGACTTTTGTTGCTAAATTTGGAATCTTTCTAGAGAAGTAGTTTCTCTCAAAAGAAGTGAGTGGGAGGAAAGTAGAACTTGATGAGGTAACTGTACCTGCTCCCTTATTGGAAAGTAGTTCATCACAGAAACCGGTTTCTGTGACACCTACACCAATTAGTGAGGAAGTTAATGATGATGATCATGAAACTTCAGATCAAGTTACTGAACCTCGTAGGTCAACCAGAGTAAGATCCGCACCAGAATGGTACGGTAATCCTGTTCTGGAAGTTATGTTACTAGACCATAACGAACCTACGAACTATGAAGAAGCGATGGTGAGCCCAGATTCCGTAAAAGGGCTTGAGGCCATGAAATCTGAGATGGGATCCATGTATGAGAACAAAGTGTGTACTTTGGTTGACTTGCCCGATGATCGGCAAGCCATTGAGAATAAATGGATCTTCAATAAGAAGACTGACGCTGACGGTAATGTTACTGTCTATAAAGCTCGACTTGTTGCAAAAGATTTTTGACAAGTTCAAGGGGTTGACTACGATGAGACTTTCTCACCCGTATCAATGCTTAAGTCTGTCCGAATCATGCTAGCAATTGCCGCATTTTATGATTATGAAATTTGGCAAATGGATGTAAAAACTGAAGGAAATATGCCCTAGAGGCAATAATAAAGTTATTATTTATTTCCTTATATCATGATCAATGTTTATTATTCATGCTAGAATTGTATTAACCGGAAACATAATACATGTGTGAATACATAGACAAACAGAGTGTCACTAGTATGCCTCTACTTGACTAGTTCGTTGATCAAAGATGGTTAACTTTCCTAACCATAGACATGAGTTGTCATTTGATTAACGGGATCACATCATTAGGAGAATGATGTGATTGACTTGACCCATTCCGTTAGCTTAGCACTTGATCGTTTAGTTTGTTGCTATTGCTTTCTTCATGACTTATAGATGTTCCTATGACTATGATATTATGCAACTCCCGTTTACTGGAGGAACACTTTGTGTGCCACCAAACGTCACAACGTAACTGGGTGATTATAAAGGTGCTCTACAGGTGTCTCCAAAGGTACTTGTTGGGTTGGCGTATTTCGAGATTAGGATTTGTCACTCTGATTGTCGTAGAGGTATCTCTGGGCCCACTCGGTAATGCACATCACTATAAGCCTTGCAAGCATTGCAACTAATGAGTTAGTTGCGGGATGATGTATTACGGAACGAGTAAAGAGACTTGCCGGTAACGAGATTGAACTAGGTATTGAGATACCGACGATCGAATCCCGGGCAAGTAACATACCGATGACAAAGGGAACAACGTATGTTGTTATGCGGTCTGACCGATAAATATCTTTGTAGAATATGTAGGAGCCAATATGGGCATCCAGGTCCCGCTATTGGTTATTGACCAGAGAGGTGTCTCGGTCATGTCTACATAGTTCTCGAACCCGTAGGGTCAGCACGCTTAACGTTCGTTGACGATATAGTACTATGAGTTATGTATGTTGGTGACCGAAGGTTGTTCGGAGTCCCGGATGAGATCACGGACATGACGAGGAGCTCCGGAATGGTCCGGAGGTAATGATTCATATATTGGATAATATGGTTTGGCTAAGGGGTCAGGCCCATGGGGCTACAAGTCGGTGCAAAAGGAGTTTTGCGGAGGGCAGGGGGCCAAATGCCGGAGACCCTGGCGTCTAGCCCTGGGCCAGACGCCGAGGCCCATGGCATCTGGGCCAGACGCCAAGGATTGTGGCGTTTGGTCCTGGAGTCCGAGTGTCACTCTTGCCTTTTGGGCAAAACCGACTTTGAGGAGGCTTTTGCTCCAAGTTTTGACCCCAGGGCTCAACATATAAATAGAGGGGCAGGGCTAGCACCAAAGACACATCAAGAAACACCAAGCCGTGTGCCGGCAACCCCGTCCCCTCTAGTTTATCCTCCGTCATAGTTTTCGTAGTGCTTTGGCGAAGCCCTATGGAGATTGTTCTTCACCAACACCGTCACCACGCCGTCGTGCTGCCGGAACTCATCTACTACTTCGCCCCTCTTGTTGGATCGAGAAGGCGAGGACGTCACCGAGCCGAACGTGTGCAGAACTCGGAGGTGCCGTGCTTTCGGTACTTGGATCGGTCGGATCATGAAGACGTGCGACTACATCAACCGCGTTGATATAACGCTTCCGCAAACGGTCTACAATGGTATGTAGAAAACACTCTCCCCTCTCGTTGCTATGCATCACCATGATCCTGCGTGTGCGTAGGAATTTTTTTGAAATTGCTACGTTCCCCAACAGTGGCATCCGAGCCAGGTTTTATGCATAGATGTCATATGCACGAGTAGAACAGAAGTGTGTTGTGGGCGATATAAGTCATACTACTTACCAGCATGTCATACTTTGGTTCGGCGGCATTGTTGGATGAAGCGGCCCGGACCGACATTACGCGTACGCTTACGCGATACTGGTTCTACCGATGTGCTTTGCACACAGGTGGCTGGCGGGTGTTAGTTTCTCCAACTTTAGTTGAACCGAGTGTGGCTACGCCCGGTCCTTGCGAAGGTTAAAACAACACCAACATGACAAACTATCGTTGTGGTTTTGATGCGTAGGTAAGAACGGTTCTTTCTAAGCCCGTAGCAGCCACGTAAAACTTGCAACAACAAAGTAGAGGACGTCTAACTTGTTTTTGCAGGGCATGTTGTGATGTGATATGGTCAAGACATGATGCTCAATTTTATTGTATGAGATGATTATGTTTTGTAACCGAGTTATCGGCAACTGGCAGGAGCCATATGGTTGTCGCTTTATTGTATGCAATGCAATCACCCTATATTGCTTTACTTTTTCACTAAGCAGTAGCGATAGTCATAGAAGCATAAGATTGGCGAGACGACAACGATGCTACGATGGAGATCAAGGTGTCGCGCCGGTGACGATGGTAATCATGACGGTGCTTCAGAGATCGAGATCACAAGCACAAGAAGATGATGGCCATATCATATCACTTATATTGATTGCATGTGATGTTTATCTTTTATGCATCTTATCTTTCTTTGATTGACGGTAGCATTATAAGATGATCTCTCACTAAATTATCAAGGTATAAGTGTTCTCCCTGAGTATGCACCGTTGCGAAAGTTCTTCGTGCTGAGACACCACGTGATGATCGGGTGTGATAGGCTCTACGTTCAAATACAATGGGTGCAAAACAGTTGCACACGCGGAATACTCAGGTTAAACTTGACGATCCTAGCATATAACAGATATGGCCTCGGAACACGGAGACTGAAAGGTCGAGCGTGAATCATATAGTAGATATGATCAACATAGTGATGGTCACCATTGAAACTACTCCATCTCACGTGATGATCGGACATGGTTTAGTTGATTTGGATCACGTGATCACTTACAGGATTAGAGGGATGTCTATCTAAGTGGGAGTTCTTACGTAATATGATTAATTGAACTTAAATTTATCATGATCTTAGTCCTGGTAGTATTAGCATATCTATGTTGCAGATCAATAGTTCGCGTTTAGCTCCCCTGTTTTATTTTTGATATGTTCCTAGAGTAAACTAAGTTGAAAGATGTTAGTAGCAATGATGCGGATTGGATCCGTGATCTGAGGTTTATCCTCATTGCTGCACAGAAGAATTTTATCCTTGATGCACCGCTAGGTGACAAACCTATTGCAGGAGCAGATGCAGATGTTATGAACGTTTGGCTAGCTCAATATGATGACTACTTGATAGTTTATTGCACCATGCTTAAACGGCTTAGAATCGGGACTTCAAAGACGTTTTGAACGTCATGGACCATATGAGATGTTCCAGGAGTTGAAGTTAATATTTCAAGCAAATACCCGAGTTGAGAGATATGAAGTCTCCAACAAGTTCTATAGCTAAAAGATGGAGGAGAATAGCTCAAGCAGTGAGCATGTGCTCGGATTGTCTGGGTACTACAATCGCTTGAATCAAGTGGGAATTAATCTTCCAGATAAAATAGTGATTGATAGAATTCTCTAGTCACCATCACCAAGTTAGTAGAACTTCGTGATGAACTATAATATGCCAGGGAAAACGGAAACGATTCCCAAGCTCTTCGTGATGCTGAAATCGACGATGGTAGAAATCAAGAAAAACATCAAGTGTTGATGGTAAACAAAACCACTAGTTTCAAGTAAAGGGACAAAGGGAAGAAAGGGGAACTTCAAGATAAATGGCAAGCAAGTTGCTGCTCAAGTGAAAAAACCCAAGTCTAAACCTAAGCCTGAAACTGAGTGCTTCTACTGCAAAGGAACTGGTCACTCGAAGCGGAACTACCCAAGCAATTGGTGGATAAGAAGGATGGCAAAGTGAACATAGGTATATTTGATATACATGTTATTGATGTGTACTTTACTAGTGTTTATAGCAACCCCTCAGTATTTGATACTAGTTCAGTTGCTAAGAATAGTAACTCTAAACGGGAGTTGCAAAATGAACAGAGACTAGTTAAGGGTGAAGTGACGATGTGTATTGGAAATGGTTCCAAGATTGATATGATGATCATCGCACACTCCCTATACTTTCGGGATTAGTGTTAAACCTAAAATAAATGTTATTTAGTGTTTGCGTTGAGCATGAATATGATTGGATCATGTTTATTGCAATACGGTTATTCATGTAAGTTAGAGAATAATTGTTGTTCTGTTTACATGAATAAAACCTTATATGGTCATACACCCAACGAAAATGGTTTGTTGGATCTCGATCGTGGTGATACACATTTTCATAATATTGAAGCCAATAGATGCAAAGTTAATAATGATAGTGCAACTTATTTATGGCACTGCCGTTTAGGTCATATTGGTGTAAAACGCATGAAGAAAATCCATGCTGATGGGCTTTTGGAATCACTTGATTATGAATCAGTTGATGCTTGCGAACCATGCCTCATGGGCAAGATGACTAAGACTCAGTTCTCCGGAACAATGGAGCGAGCAACAGATTTGTTGGAAATCATACATACTGATGTATGTGGTCCGATGAATATTGAGGCTCACGGCAGGTATCATTATTTTCTGATCTTCACAGATGATTTGAGCAGATATGAGTATATCTACTTGATGAAACACAAGTATGAAACATTTGAAAAGTTTAAAGAATTTCAGAGTGAAGTGGAGAATCATCGTAACAAAAATAAAAAGTTTCTACGATATGATCGCAGAAGTAAAATATTTGAGTTACGAGTTTGGCCTTCAGTTAAAACAATGTGAAATAGTTTCACTACTCATGCCACCTCGAACACCACAGCGTAATGGTGTGTCCGAACGTCATAACCGTACTTTATTTGATATAGTGCAATCTATGATGTCTCTTACCGATTTACCACTATTGATTTGGGGTTATGCATTAGAGACAGCTGCATTCACGTTGAATAGGGCACCATCTAAATTTGTTGAGACGACACCATATGAACTATGGTTTGGCAAGAAACCTAAGCTGTCGTTTCTTAAAGTTTGAGGTTGCAATGCTTATGTGAAAAAGTTTCAACCTGATAAGCTCAAACCCAAATCAGAGAAGTGTGTCTTCATAGGATACCCAAAAGAAAAATGTTGGGTACACCTTCTATCACAGATTCGAAGGCAAGATATTCATTGCTGAGAATAGATGCTTTCTAGAGAAGGAGTTTCTCTCGAAAGAAGTGAGTGGGAGGAAAGTAGAACTTGATGAGGTAACTGTACCTGCTCCCTTATTGGAAAGTAGTTCATCACAGAAATTTGTTCCTGTGACTACGACACCAATTAGGGAGGAAGCTAATGATGATGATCGTGTAACTTCAGATCAAGTTACTACCGAACCTCGTAGGTAAACCAGTGTGAGATCCACACCAGAGTGGTACGGTATTCCTGTTCTGGAGGTCATGTTACTTGACCATGACGAGCCTACGAACTATGAGGAAGCGATGATGAGCCCAGATTCCACGAAATGGCTTGAGGCCATGAAATCTGAGATGAGATCCATGTATGAGAACAAAGTATGGACTTTGATTGACTTGCCCAATGATCGGCGAGCCATTGAGATTAAATATATCTTCAAGAGGAAGACGACCGCTTATAGTAGTGTTACTATCTACAAAGCTAGAATTGTCGCAAAAAGGTTTTTGACAAGTTCAAGGTGTTGAGTACGATGAGAGTTTCTCACTCGTATCTATGCTTAAGTCTGTCCGAATCATGTTAGCAATTGCCACATTTTATGAAATCTGGCAAATGGATAAACAAAATTACATTCCTTAATGGATTTATTAAAGAAGAGTTGTATATGATGCAACAAGAAAGTTTTGTCAATCCTAAAGGTGCTAACAAAATATGCAAGCTCCAGCGATCCATCTATGGACTGGTGCAAGCGTCTCGGAGTTGGAATATATGCTTTGATAAGTTGATCAAAGCATATAGTTTTATACAGACTTGCGGTGAAGCCTGTATTTACAAGAAAGTGAGTGGGAGCACTACAACATTTCTGATAAGTATATGTGAATGACATATTGTTGATCGAAGATAATGTAGAATTATTCTGCAAAGCATAGAGGAGTGTGTGAAAGCAGTTTTTCAAATAAAGACCTCAGTGAAGCTGCTTACATATTGAGCATCAAGATCTATAGAGATAGATCAAGACGCTTGATAAGTTTTTCAATGAGTACATACCTTGACGAGATTTTGAAGTAGTTCAAAATGGAACAGTCAAAGAAAGAGTTCTTGCCTGTGTTACAAGGTGTGAAACTGAGTAAGACTCAAAGCCCGACCATGGCAGAAGATAGAAAGAGAATGAAAGTCATTCCCTATGCCTTGGCCATAGGTTCTATAAAATATGCCATCTGTGTACCAGACCTATTGTATACCCTGCCCTGAATTTGGCAAGGGAGTACAATAGTGATCTAGGAGTAGATCACTGGACATTGGTCAAAATTATCCTTAGTGGAATAAGGATATGTTTCTCGATTATGGAGGTGACAAAAGGTTCGTCATAAAGGGTTACGTCGATGCAAGTTTTGACACTGATCCAGATGACTCAAAGTCTCAATCTGGATACATATTGAAAGTGGGAGCAATTAGCTAGAGTATCTCCGTGCAGAGCATTGTTGACATAGAAATTTGCAAAATACTTATGGATCTGAATGTGGCAGACCCATTGACTAAACTTCTCTCACAAGCAAAACATGATCACACCTTAGTACTCTTTGGTGTTAATCACATATCGATGTGAACTAGATTATTTACTCTAGTAAACCCTTTGGGTGTTGGTCACATGACGATGTGAACTATGGGTGTTAATCACATGGTGATGTGAACTATTGATGTTAAATCACATGGCGATGTGAACTAGATTATTGACTCTAGTGCAAGTGGGAGACTGAAGGAAATATGCCCTAGAGGCAATAATAAAGTTATTATTTATTTCCTTATATCATGATAAATGTTTATTATTCATGCTAGAATTGTATTAACCGGAAACATAATACATGTATGAATACATAGACAAACAGAGTGTCACTAGTATGCCTCTACTTGACTAGCTCGTTGATCAAAGATGGTTAAGTTTCCTAACCATAGACATGAGTTGTCATTTGATTAACGGGATCACATCATTAGGAGAATGATGTGATTGACTTGACCCATTCCGTTAGCTTAGCACTTGATCGTTTAGTTTGTTGCTATTGCTTTCTTCATGACTTATACATGTTCCTATGACTATGAGATTATGCAACTCCCGTTTACCGGAGGAACACTTTGTGTGCCACCAAACGTCACAACGTAACTGGGTGATTATAAAGGTGCTCTACAGGTATCTCCATAGGTACTTGTTGGGTTGGCGTATTTCGAGATTAGGATTTGTCACTCCGATTGTCGGAGAGGTATCTCTGGGCCCACTCGGTAATGCACATCACTATAAGCCTTGCAAGCATTGCAACTAATGAGTTAGTTGCGGGATGATGTATTACGGAACGAGTAAAGAGACTTGCCGGTAACGAGATTGAACTAGGTATTGAGATACCGACGATCAAATCTCGGGCAAGTAACATACCGATGACAAAGGGAACAACGTATGTTGTTATGCGGTCTGACCGATAAAGATCTTCGTAGAATATGTAGGAGCCAATATGGGCATCCATGTCCCGCTATTGGTTATTGACCAGAGAGGTGTCTCGGTCAAGTCTACATAGTTCTCGAACCCGTAGGGTCAGCACTCTTAACATTCGTTGATGATATAGTACTATGAGTTATGTATGTTGGTGACCGAGTGTTGTTCGGAGTCCCGGATGAGATCACAGACATGACGAGGAGCTCCAGAATTGTCCGAAGGTAAAGATTCATATATTGGATGATATGGTTTGGCCAAGGGGTCAGGCCCATGGGGCTATAAGTCGGTGCAAAAGGAGTTTTGCGGAGGCCAAGGGGCCAACGCCGGAGACCCTGGCGTCTGGCCCTGGGCCAGACGCCGAGGCCCATGGCGTCTGGGCCAGACGCCAAGGATTGTGGCGTTTGGTCCTGGAGTCCGAGTGGGACTCTTGCCTTTCGGGCAAAACTGACTTTGAGGAGGCTTTTGCTCCAAGTTTCGACCCCAGGGCTCAACATATAAATAGAGGGGCAGGGCTAGCACGAAAGACACATCAAGAAACACCAAGCCGTGTGCCGGCAACCCCGTCCCCTCTAGTTTATCCTCTGTCATAGTTTTTGTAGTGCTTAGGCGAAGCCCTACGGAGATTGTTCTTCACCAACACGGTCACCACGCCGTCGTGCTGCCGGAACTCATCTACTACTTCGCCCCTCTTGCTGGATCGAGAAGGCGAGGACGTCACCGAGCCGAACGTGTGCAGAACTTGGAGGTGCCGTGCTTTCGGTACTTGGATCGGTCGGATCATGAAGACGGACGACTACATCAACCGCGTTGATATAACGATTCCGCAAACGGTCTACAAGGGTATGTAGACAACACTCTCCCCTCTCGTTGCTATGCATCACCATGATCCTGCGTGTGCGTAGGAATTTTTTTAAAATTACTACGTTCCCCAACAAAAACTACATTCCTGATTGGATTTCTGGAAGAAGAGTTGTATATGATGCAACCTGAAGGTTTTGTCGATCCAAAAGGAGCTAACAAAGTGTGCAAGCTCCAGCGATCCATTTATGGACTGGTGTAAGCCTCTCGGAGTTGGAATAAATGCTTTGATAGTGTGATCAAAGCATTTGGTTTTATACAGACTTTTGGAGAAGTCTGTATTTACAAGAAAGTTAGTGGGAGCTCTGTAGCATTTCTGATATTATATGTGGATGACATATTACTGATTGGAAATGATATAGAATTTCTGGATAGCATAAAGGGATACTTGAATAAGAGTTTTTCAATGAAAGACCTCGATGAAGCTGCTTATATATTGGGCATCAAGATCTATAGAGATAGATCAAGACGCTTAATTGGACTTTCACAAAGCACATACCTTGACAAAGTCTTGAAGAAGTTCAAAATGGATCAAGCAAAGAAAGGGTTCTTGCCTGTGTTACAAGGTGTGAAGTTGAGTAAGACTCAATGCCCGACCACTGCAGAAGATAGAGAGAAGATGAAAGATGTTCCCTATGCTTCAGCCATATGCTCTATCATGTATGCAATGCTGTGTACCAGACCTGATGTGTGCTTTGCTATGAGTTTAGTAGGGATGAGTGAGTCCTGGATTAGGGGGTATCCGGACAGCCGGACTATATCCTTTCGCCGGACTGTTGGACTATGAAGATACAAGATTGAAGACTGCGTCTTGTGTCCGGATGGGACTCTCCTTGGCATGGAAGGCAAGCTTGGCGATACGGATATGTAGATCTCCTCCCATTGTAACCGACTCTATGTAACCCTAACCCTCTCCGGTGTCTATATAAACCGGAGGGTTTAGTCCGTAGGACAAGAACAATCATACCATAGGCTAGCTTCCAGGGTTTAGCCTCTACGATCTCGTGGTAGATCAACTCTTGTAATACTCATATCATCAAGATCAATCAAGCAGGAAGTAGGGTATTGCCTCCATCGAGAGGGCCCGAACCTGGGTAAACATCGTGTCCCCCGCCTCCTGTTACCATCCGCCTTAGACGCACAGTTCGGGACCCCCTACCCGAGATCCGCCGGTTTTGACACCGACATTGGTGCTTTCATTGAGAGTTCCACTATGCCGTCACCGTAAGGCTTGATGGCTCCTTTGATCATCGGTAACGATGCGGTCCAGGGTGAGGTCTTCCTCCCCGGACAGATCTTTGTATTCGGCGGCTTCGCACTGCGGGCCAACTCGCTTGGCCATCTGGAGCAGATCGAGAGCTACGCCCCTGGCTGTCAGGTCAGGTTTGGAAAGTTGAATTACACTGTCGACATCCGCGGAGACCTGATCTTCGACGGATTCGAGCCCATGCCAGGTGTGCCGCACGATCACGACGAGCACGATATAGCTCTGTCGTTGGACAGTGTTCGGAAGATCACACCGGCAACTACTCCGACCTTCAATCCGGAGCAAATTGCGCCATCCGAAGACGGGCGGGTAGACCCCGCCTTGGAGGCCGCACTCTCGGCGGCGATAGAGCCGAATACTGACCTTACCCCTCACGAGAGCCATGACGCCGAACCACTGGATTCATCTCCAGCCATGGACTCCGAACCGCCTGCGCCCATGCCTATCGAATCCGATTGGGCACCGATCATGGAGTTCACCTCCGCGGATATCTTTCAGCACTTGCCCTTCGGCGATGTGCTAAACTCGTTAAGGTCTCTCTCCTTGTCAGGAGAACCTTGGCCGAACTATGTCTGGCTAGAATGGGATGCAGATGACGAGGAAATTCACTCCCCACCCACCACCCACTTAGTAGCCATTGTCGACGATTTAACCGACATGCTCGACTTCGACTCCGAAGACATCGATGGTATGGACAACGATGCGGGAGATGAACAGGAACCACTGCCCACAGGGCAGTGGACCACCACCTCATCATATGATATATACATGGTGGATACACCCAAAGAAGGCAATGGCGACAAGACAGCCGAAGACGACCCCTCCAAGAAGCAACCCAAGCGCCGACGTCAGCGGCGCCGCTCTAATTCTCGCCACAGCAAAAGCGGTGATACCGGCACAGGAGATAATAGCACTCCAGATAGTGACGAAGACGACGACAATCCCCTCCAGCAAGATTTAGGGCCGGAGGATGAACAAGCCAACCCTCCCGAGCAAGCAACGGAGGGAGAAGCGGAGGATGACAATTACATGCCTCTCTCCGAAGACGAAGTGAGCCTCGGGACAAATAATTTGTCATGCCTGAGGATCCCATCGAGCAGGAGCGCTTTAAGCGTCGGCTTATAGCCATGGCAAATAGCCTGAAGAAAAAGCAACAACAGCTTCGAGCTGAACAAGATATGCTAGCAGACAGATGGACTGAAGTCCTTGCGGCTGAGGAATACGAACTTGAACGCCCTTCCAAGGGTTACCCAAAACGCAGGTTGCTACCCCGACTTGAGGAGGAAGCATTCTAACCTACATCACTAGCGTATGATGCGGCTGATCGGCCACATCGTGGCCAAGACAGAGAGGCATTCCAGCCTGAAGCTTAGCCCGCACCCCGCCGCCACTCAAACAAAAATACCAAGGCAAGGGGCAACACGCGAGACCTGCGAGGTGTATCGGAAAACAAGGCAAAACATGCAAGATCGATCTACGGATCAAGGGGGCACGCACCAGCACGTGACGATGATCGTCACGGCGGATACATTAAATGTAAATCCGGCCGAGCCGAATACGGCAGACAATACTCATATGAACTGCGTCGTGATATAGCCCGACATAGAGGCGCCGCACACCCCCTATGCTTCATTGATGAAGTTATGGATCATGAATTCGCAGAGGGTTTTAAACCCGTAAATATCGAATCGTATGATGGTACAACAGACCTCACGGTATGGATTGAGGATTTCCTCCTCCACATCCACATGGCCTGCGGTGATGATCTACACGCCATCAAGTACCTCCCACTAAAACTCAAAGGACCAGCTCGGCATTGGCTGAATAGCTTGCCAGCAGAATCCATCAGCAGTTGGGAGGATTTGGAAGAGGCATTCCTTGACAACTTCCAAGGCACTTATGTGCGACCACCAGACGCTGATGACTTAAGTCATATAATTCAGCAGCCAGGGGAATCGGCCAGGACATTCTAGACATGGTTCCTAACCAAGAAAAACCAAATTGTCAACTGCTTGGATGCAGAGGCCTTAGCGGCATTTAAGATAACATCCGTGACGAATGGCTCGCCCGACACCTCGGCCAAGAGAAGCCAAAATCCATGGCAGCCCTCATGACACTCATGACCCACTTTTGTGCGGGCGAGGATAGCTGGTTGGCTCGTAGTATGGATACAACAAGCAAACCTGACACATCAGAAGCCAGGGATAGCAACGGCAAACAACGACGCAACAAACATAAGCGCCGCATATATGGTGAAAACGCCGAAAACACGACACTTCATGCCGGGTTCAGGGGCTCAAAGTCCGGTCAGCGGAATGGGCAACCCAAAAATAAAATCCGGGTCCTTCCAGTCTAGACCGCATACTCGATCGCCAATGCCAAATTCATGGCACCCAAGAAACACCAGCCACCCATACCAACAGAGAATGTTGGGTCTTCAAACAAGCCGGTAGGACAGGCGTCAGGGACAAAGGGGAGTCTCAAAGCGACGATAGCGACAAAGAGCCCAGACCACTAAACACAGGAGGGCAAAAGAAATTTCCCCGCATATTCAATCGGTGAACATGGTACATACCACCCAAATTACAAACTCGGACCGGATATCCATCCTTCGGGATGGCGCATCAACGGAACTTGTCGTCCCACAATATAAACTGGGGCCAGTCACCTTCAACCGCACGGATCGTCCGGTCAACGCCAGTCAGGGCATCCCAGCCGCACTAGTCCTGGACCCAATAATCTACGGGTTCCACCTCACTCGAGTCCTCATGGACGGCGGAAGCAGTCTAAATCTGCTCTACCAAGACACAACGTGCAAGATGGGCATCGATCATTCAGCGATCAAACCCACTAAAGCCACTTTCCAAGGCATCATACCAGGTGAGGAGGCTTGCTGTACAGGCTCCATTACCCTTGAGGTAGTCTTCGGACCACCAGAAAATCACCGTATCGCAGAGCTTGTCTTCGAAATCGTCCCCTTCCGCAGTAACTATCAAGCACTGCTCGGACGAACCGCATTTGCTCGGTTCAACGCGGTGCCACATTATGCCTACCATAAGCTCAAGATGCCCGGTCCATGTGGCGTCATCACGGTTAATGGCAAGACCGAACATTCCCCCAGCCCCAAAATACTCACCACTGCCCTAGTACCAGAAACAACAAGCAGCACCTCGCACCCGAACCTCGAGCGAACGTCCAGGCTTTTGGACACCGTCAAGGGACTCCGACCTAATTCGCGCTAGGATAGCCCGGCCTGTCCATGGCTCAACTAAACACTCCGGCAAAGGCCAGGACAGGCCGCACTCGGCGGCTCAACCGCCCCGCACCACATAAATATTTCTTACATTTCCCTCACAGGATCACCGTTGCGCCAACCAGGACAGGCTACATGAAGGCAGCTTGAACGCGTAAGGGAATCCTTAGACATTCCCCGCAATGACCATACGGTTATATTACGGATCCGCACTCAGCCTCTTCCACCTGGTCTCAGCAGGTTCCGCAATCATATCCCTTTCTTTTATATATTACATTATCTGTAACTATACGCATAGACGTACCACCCAAATACAACATGTGGATTTATATGACGCTTACCTGCTATTATTTCTTATTGAAATTCTTTTGTCAAAGTGGCATCTGCACATAGCGATACGCCTTAAAATATTCCAGGGGCTACGTTTTACCCATAATACGGCAGTGAAGTCCGAACACCTTCATGGAAGTTCGGCACCCCGAACTTATTGCACTATATGCATCAGCTCCGAATTATGTCTTGGGTCAATAGTTGGGTTTGCCCGGCTCCCATGTTTTTGTACCTTACGTTCCATTATATCGCCTAAGGTAGCACTGGGAGAACTACTACGATTGTGTCCCGGTTCTTCCGGATGAGCACCTTAGTAGAGAAAGCCAAAACTGACTGTCATGATACGGTGAGAGCTGGTCAGCTGTTCGAGAGGTTGCAAAATCTTTAAGGATTTCTTCCGCACAATGCCATAACCAATGCAGCATGCGATGGATCGGTTTTTCTTCCGATCAGGCGTCTATAGGGCCCCTCGTGCGGTATTCCAAACACCAGGGGCTGCGCCTACCATACTAAAGCTCCTATGGCTAAGTGAGAGTGATAAAGCCCTATAGTTCGATTGCCTGGTTCGTTGTGCTGAGCACCTCCTTCGAAGGACCCAATACTGGGATAAAGAGTGCTCAGGTTTATCCCAAACACCCCCGTATTTTTACGTGGGGGCAGAAGCCGACGACTGGCCAACTCTCAGGATTAACATATAAAACGGTCGCACAGGAGGGTAAACTTTTATACAACAAGCAATAAATAAATGACCTCGTTCAAAATTTACAAAGGACAACATGATTGACATTCATGGAAATATAATGTCCTTGGCACATTGCTCTGCCGCAAGGTAGGATCCTTTCAGGACTCCTTCATAATATAATTCGGGCATGCGGTGCTCCTTCCCCTCCAGCGGTCCTTTGGTCATCACCTTTTCAGCATCCATCTTCGCCCAGTGCACTTTTGTGCGGGCGAAGGCCATTCTCGCACCCTCAATACAGACCGATCGCTTGATGACGTCAAGTCGAGGGCAGGCATTTACAAGCCGCTTCATGAGCCCAAAGTAGCTGTTTAGAATTGGCTCGGCACGCCATAGCCGGATAATCAAATCCTTCATGGCTAGCTCCGCCGCCTTCTGCAGTTCGATCAGCTGTTTCAGTTGATTGGCAAAAGGCATCGGAAAATTCGGTGCCAAATACTGCGACCATATGAGCTTATCCACAGTGTTCCTTTCTTCGGCTCGGTAGGAATAGGCAGCATCAGATATGCTGCGGGGGAGCTCCGCAAATACCCCTGAGAATTCCAAATTTAAAGTTAGAAGGATCATTCTCTCCGCAAATACATTTTTTACAGAGAAAATCCTTACCCGCCGCGATCTTTCGCGCCTCTTGGATCTCCAGCCGGACGCTGTGGGTTTCCTCCCAGGCCTCGCTCATGGCCTGATGAGCCTTGGTAAGTTAGGACTCTTTCTCTGTTAAACTCTGCTCCAAGTTCTCGCATTTCATCATGGCCTCTTGCAGCTCCTGCTCAGCTTTAATGACCCTGGCCTCGTGCTTTTCACGAAGAGCCTGCTCAGTGGATGCCTTTTTCTCGGCCTCGGTCACAGCCTTCTTAAGGGCTTCGACTTTGGTCACAATCCCTAGCAAAGTCACAAAGCTCAGTTCATACTACAAATTCACCCGCAATAAACGCGAACATGACTAGGAGCATACGTTGCTTATCCCTCAATTGCACTTTCAATTGGCCAAGTTCCTCTGTGGCCCGCTCCAGACTTTCCTTCAGCCCGGAGATCCCCACAGTATGAGAAGTAGCAGCCGCTGTAGACGCCTGCTTATAACAGAAGAGAAATTGATGTCATTCACTGAGTCTTCATACGATCATAAATTCGATCCTCTGTCCGGCTCTTTGTTTCACTGAACAATGTATCAGGGGCTACTATCTATACTATGACACTTTTCGACAACCCATAAAACATACCTCAAAGCCTCTTATAAGGCTGATACAGGCTTTGTTCAGTCCACTCTTGGTTGACTGAATCTTCTCAATCACCGCACCCATAAGGGCGCGATGTTCATCAACGATGGAGGCGTCTTCCAATGCCACCAACAAAGCATCCGACACTTCAGGGTAGACAGAGGTCGTCCACGGAACAGGCACTCCCCTTCCAGCCAAAGGAGGCCGCCTGCTTGATTCTGGAGCCATATAGGTCTCTGGAATCGCATCCGGCTGGGAGCAGAACTCAGGATCGCCCCCGCCGTCAGCCAAATAAGGATCTTTTCCCGCACGTGTCCGGCCCCTGAGGTTTGACCTCCAGGCACCGCCTTCATGGTTTTTTCCTTTCCTCCTTGGCCGGGGTCCTTTTGGGACGGAGCCTCGGTGTTATAAACCTGTTCGGAGGAAGGGGCCTTTGTGGGCGTCCCGCT
Organism: Triticum urartu; assembly: GCF_003073215.2. Lineage (NCBI taxonomy): Eukaryota > Viridiplantae > Streptophyta > Magnoliopsida > Poales > Poaceae > Triticum > Triticum urartu. The sequence goes on from NC_053024.1 coordinate 689,281,610, forward strand.
CTCTGATATGTCTCCGTCGTATCTACTTTTCCAAACACTTTTGCCCTTGTTTTGGACTCTAGCTTGCATGATTTGAATGGAACTAACCCAGACTAACATTGTTTTCAGCAGAATTGCCATGATGTTGTTTTATGTGCAGAAAACAAAAGTTCTCGGAATGACCTGAAACTCCACGGAACATCTAGTTAAAATAATAAAAAATCCTTGCCAAACATGAAGACTAGGGGGCCCACACCCTGTCCACGAGGGTGGGAGGCGCGCCCCCCCTAGGGTGCCCCCCTACCTCGTGGGCCCCCTGAGGCTCCTCCGACGCCAACTCCGACTCTATATATTTGCTTTCAGGGAGAAAAAAATAAGAGAACAAAAAATCATTGCGTTTTACGATACGGAGCCGCCGCCAAGCCCTAAAACCTCTCGGGAGGACTCTATATATTTGCTTCCGGAGAGGGGGATTCGTCGCCGTCGTCATCATCAACCATCCTCCATCACCAATTTCATGATGCTCACAGCCGTGCGTGAGTAATTCCATCGTAGGCTTGCTGGACGGTGATGGGTTGGATGAGATCTATCATGTAATCGAGTTAGTTTTGTTAGGGTTTCATCCCTAGTATCCACTATGTTCTGAGATTGATGTTGCTATGAGTTTGCTATGCTTAATGCTTGTCACTAGGGCCCGAGTGCCATGATTTCAGATCCGAACCTATTATGTTTTCATGAATATATGTGAGTTCCTGATCCTATCTTGCAAGTCTATAGTCACCTACTATATGTTATGATCCGGCAACCCCGAAGTGACAATAATCGGGACCACTCCCGATGATGACCGTAGTTTGAGGAGTTCATGTATTCACTATGTGCTAATGCTTTGTTCCGGTTCTCTATTAAAAGCAGGCCTTAATATCCCTTAGTTTCCATTAGGACCCCGCTGCCATGGGAGGGTAGGACAAAAGATGTCATGCAAGTTCTTTTCCATAAGCACGTATGACTATCTTCGGAATACATGCCTACATTACATTGATGAATTGGAGCTAGTTCTGTGTCACCCTATGTTATGACTGTTACATGATGAACCGCATCCGGCATTATTATCCATCGCCGATCCAATGCCTACGAGCTTTCCATCTACTGGTTTACGCTTATTTACTTTTCCGTTGCTATTGTTACAATCACTACAAAATACCAAAAATATTACTTTTTCTTTCATTACTCTTTTGTTACCGTTACCACTACTATCATATTACTTTGCTACTAAATACTTTGCTGCAGATATTAAGTTATCCAGGTGTGGTTGAATTGACAACTCAGCTGCTAATACTTGAGAATATTCTTTGGCTCCCCTTGTGTCGAATCAATAAATTTGGGTTTAATACTCTACCCTTGAAAGCTGTTGTGATCCCCTACACTTGTGGGTTATCAAGACTAATTTCTGGCGCCGTTGCCGGGGAGCATAGCTCTATTCTTTGAGTCACTTGGGATTTATATCTGCTAGACACTATGAAGAACTTGAAAGACGCTAAGACAACAATTTATCCCTCAACTACGAGGGGAGGTAAGGAACTGCCATCTAGCTCTGCACTTGATTCACCTTCTGTTTTGAGTAAGCTTGTGAGACCTAAACCTGCTTCTGCTATACGTTCTGATATGTCGCATGTTATTGATGATGCCACTTCTGCTATGCATGATAATTATGATGAGACTACTTCTATGCTTGATACTACTGTGCCCCTTAGTGAATTTCTTGATGAACAAATTGCTAAGGCTAGAGAGAAAGAAATTATTGAAACTAATTATAATGATGAAAGTGATGATGAAGATAGGCCTGTTATTCCTGAGGGTTATGTTTTTGATAAGAAGCTTCTGCAGCTATTTTAGCTTGCAGAGATAGTCATGAACTCAAAAGGCTATTAGTTAAATGGAACAAGGAATCTCTTAGAGATAGAATGAGGCCTGACCCTGCTTTTGCTACTTCACCTATTTGTGTTGCCGATAAGGATTATGAATTCTTTGTTGATCCTGATATAACTACTCTGGTTGAATCTGATCCTTTTCATGGCTATGAATCTGAAACTGTTGTGGCACATCTTACTAAATTAAATGATATAGCTACCCTATTCACTAATGATGAGAGATCTCGCTACTTTTATATCCTTAAAATATTTTCGTTCTCATTAAAGGGTGATGCTAAGATATGGTTTAATTCTCTTGATCCTGGTTGTGTGTGTAGTCCCCAGGATATGATTTATTACTTCTCTGCTAAATATTTCCCTGCTCATAAGAAACAAGCTGCTTTAAAGGAAATATACAACTTTGTGCAAATTGAAGAAGAGAGTCTCCCACAAGCTTGGGGGAGGCTTCTTAAGTTACTTAATGCTTCACCTGATCATCCTCTTAAGAAAAATGAAATACTTGATATCTTTTATAATGGACTAACCGATGCTTCAAGAGATTACCTGGATAGTTGTGTTGGTTCTCTTTTCAGGGAAAGAACACCAGATGAAGCTAAAATTCTATTAAATAATATGTTGACAAATGAAAATAATTGGGCACTTCTTGAGCCAGCTCCTGAGCCAAGTACTGAGCCTATTCCTAAACCAACTCCGAAGAAGAGAGGTGTTCTATTTCTCAGTCCCAAAGATATGCAAGAGGCAAATAAATCTATGAAAAAAAGGTATTAAAGCTGAAGATGTCAAGAATTTACCTCCTATTGAAGAAATACATGGTCTTAATTTACCGCCTATTGAAGAAACATATGATCTTGATCCACTACCTATTGAAGAACCTCCTGATCTTGATAACCTGACACATTTAGTAAAGGTAAATTCTCTCTATAGATTTGATGAAGATGATATTCCTCACTATAAGTCTGCTAGACAATGCTTAGAAGAGTTTGATAATTTTATTGTCAAAGAAGAAAATTTTAATGCTTATTTTGGTAGACAATTGAAATACGATTCCGATATGATTAGACACTTGGGTGACTATATGGCTAATATTAGAGGTGAACTTAAACTTATTAGCAAGCATGCTTCTATGGTTACCACCCAAGTAGAACAAGTACTTACACTACTAGGGAAAAGCCTATACACAGAATCTTATCAGCAGCGCGCTTTATAATAAGTCGCTGCTGCTAATTAGCAGTAGCGAGCTCAAGAATAACTCGCTGCTGAAATAAATATAGCAGTAGTGCGCCAGCTCAAAGATGTGCTACTGTTATAATTCCCACGAGGCCGTCGCGAGGCTAGCTATAGCAGCAACGCGTTATAATGACGGGCGCTACTGCTACGTAGCATAGTAGCAGCGCATTTCGCCAATAAGCGCTACTGCTAAGTTTACTACAAAAATTTAGTCCCACCTCACTCCGTGAAGAGAGTTTCTACCACCTTAAATATGTTACTTCCCAAATTTTGACAAGCACTTGGTCTTCATTGAACTCTATGTGTAGAATTTGTGGCTGCAATATGAGTCTTCACTTGTTCCTAATCCGGCGAGGACTCATATTGACAAATCAGATTGTACACAAAAAGATCGTTGATGATCAATGTATTTTTGATACATTGAACTATAAGTCTATTTTTACATGCTGACACTCACAGTCACACACTCACTGGATCCCTCTCAATCCCCTGCGTCGGTCCTCCCACTACTAGGAAAAGGCCTACTAATGGCGCACCTAATTTGGCCATTAATGGCGCATTAGTGGTGCGCCATTAGTGCCACGCCATTAGTATATTTTACTAATGGCGCACCTCAGATACGCCATTAGTATATACAACAGTGCGCCATTAGTATGCCTCCCAGGGGGCCATGTATACCCAGGTGCTTTGGCATACTAATGGCGCACAACAACAAGATGCGCCATTAGTAACTTCGGCATACTAATGGCGCACTGTTTAATGATGCGCCATTAGTATCCTTTGACATACTAATGGCGCACTGTGATGTGATGCGCCATTAGTATGAATATTAGGTTTTTTTATTTTTTAATTTTCTGTTTTTTGCACAGGTTACAAAATGTATAGTTGGACAAAATATAGACAGCACACATCAACAACAGATTCATCGAATACAATAGAAGATTACTCTCTGAATACAATTCATCATATTAGTCTCCGAATGCAATTCATCATATTAGTCTCCGAATTGAAAAGACCGAACAAAGATAGAACATTATATTACAAGTCTCGAGACCGCGAGTAGCGAGTTTGTCTTCACATTACAAGTCGATATCGATCATCTAAACTACCATCACATAGAAGAGAGCTGCAGTCATCACGATGAGCATCATCACGATGAAACTCGTCTTCATCCGGTTCCTCCAATGCTCCCTCCCCTCTCCCGCTAGATAGCGGGCATATCTAGAAAAAGTCCTAAACTAAACCTATACTAAACTATCTAGTTCTTCATCTTATGCTTCTTTCTTCCAGTTCATCAACCTGCAAAACAAGAAACAACAAACATGAAAAACTTAATCAAGGTTTAAATGTAGCATTCCCCTTAGCAAAATGCCTTTGCTGTAGGAGCTAGCACTTACGAGTTTGGAAACATTAGTCAAACCCCAATCAGATTAAGTTGATCAAAGAAACAGTAGAAGAGAGCCAACACTGCATAAATGGAGCCAATAACCCAAAAGACAAAAGTAGAGCCAGCAAAGTATAGATCAAAGCCAAACCCGTAGATCAACTCAAACTAGAACTAACTCCATGATTAGGGGATCCCTCAATTAAGCTTGGGTTAGTTTTCAGATGAAATCCAACAAACCCACTACTAATCAACTAGCCCAGAGGTAGGGTTTGAAGTAGGGATTGTCCTCAGGCAGCCTAGTAGTGCTAGGACTATTGCATCATTGGATCAAGTAGTGCAACATCTTTAAGTAACGATGAGAGCCTCAGGACACCATCATTGGCATGGCAAGATTAAGGAGCACCTTTTCTTATCAGTGAGAGTAGGAGAGAAAGAAAGAAAGTGAAGAGACCAGTGCAGCATCTGTTCAAATCAGATTTAAGAGAGAGGGAATTGGCAAGGAAAGATATAGTCCATAACCTGCAAGAAGAAATAGGCCATTGATAGCACATTTACTAAACATCTGCTATAAGCAGAACACATACACCCACTTACACATGGGTATTATTCTGTATATAGGTACACAAGCACAACACATGCACCTGGTATAGATAGGAGTATAAGCATGCATCTAAATTATCTGAAACATATGAAATAGCTAATGCAAAGAAAGAATTATCACTACATGCAACCGTCAGGACTATGTCCTGTACAATATACAACTAAACCACCAGTAGATGATGTACTAAACCATACAAGAAATACCAATACATGGTATTTAGATAAAGACTAGTATATATCAAACACAGATACCAGCCTGAAAGAGAAACTATAATTTTATACCACTACAGGAGCAAATCATGAAGTACACAAAATAATTGCAGTAAAGAGATGAATCAGTATATGTTGATCAATAAGAGAGTTACGGCTATATACAAATGAAGGACTATATCCTTTATAAGATAACAAAGAAACAGTAGCACTTATGCATATGAACAAACAGAACCAGCAGCCAACCAATAAAGAAACTAGCATGTGCTATATGACAGGAACAATAACATCTATAAGACCAAGATAATTGAAATGATAGGCCAACATTAGGGTCATGCAATCATTCGATCCCATCATTGCAGCACTAGTTGAGCAACAAATCAAATATAATAGTAGTTCCATTGGTTCAACCAACAAGTTAACAAAAGTTTACTTCCCACTACTAATTTTGCAACTCGTGATAATAAAGAACAGAGCACAAATAAATAGGAATGATCTTTTCCATGACACAAGCACAAACAAAATCACCCATACGCATGAAACAGAGCAAGGTACTAATATAGCAGCACAAGAGCGGGAGCTACAGGTAGGAGACGGATTCACAGGAGAGGAGGTTGGTCGATGCCGCACACGACCACGTCGCCGTCACGCGGTGGATGTTGTAGTCGAGTTGGACCATGTGCGGGGTGTCGTCGTGGCGGTGGATGACCTAGTTGTCGTCATCGTCCACGGAGGATGCCTGCTGCTCCGAATCTAACAAACAAGTAAGTGCTAGTGTCGTTGATCTAGTACAGAAATTAAGCAAGCTAGTATAGGAGACACGCGTGCTGCTGCTAGTATCTACAGAAATAAATCAAGCTGCATGTGTGTGTGCTTGAGCTAGCTTAGTACGTACAGTCCATGGTTGGGCTCCAAAACTAATAGAGCATGCTAGCGTCAACAGAATCAATCACAAGGTTATTTTGTTGTTGTTGCTAGCAGTGCTAGCTGTATGTATTGATCCATCCATCCATGACCTAACTAATGTTGTTGTATCTCTAGACTAAGTGCAGCAACACAAGAAGGACTAAAACTACAGAGCACATGTGTACGTAACTACTATACTCATCCATGGCAAATTGTACCAAACCATCCATACATAGCCAGATTGCAATGGAGTGGATTTAACACAAGACATGAAAAATTGATGAGCCAAATGATTTTTAGTATTACTAACTTGAAAGGAAGCTCACTGTTTCCATCTTCTATCTATCCATGATTTTATTTTTCTGAAGCAAGCATCAAAAAGCACAATGACAATCGAATTTCACACAAAAACTGAACCAATACTTGCTGTTATGTAGTGTCCATGACAATTGCAATTCATGTCCACTCCAGATCAGATTTGCAAGGGCTACAAAGAGAGGTTGTAGCTCACCATGTATGGGGGTAGGAGGTGGATGCAGGGGAGGGGTGGAGGGTGTCCTGCAGAAGAAGCTTCGCCATTAGAGAAACCTGCACAAAACAGAGGAAGGGGAGATGAATAAATCATGGTGAGGAAAAGGGCCTTCCACATGATTAGATCGGGAAGAGAAACAACAACAAAAATACCAAAAAAAATCCCTTCCATGGCGTGCTGTACTAGGAGCAGCTCCTCTCTCTCCGCTAGGGTTTGGGGCGCTGGGAGGCTCCATGGTGCCGCTGCGTGGTGGCGGACAAGGGAATCCATCTCCATGGCGGCGTCCCGCCCCACGGAGGTGCGCCCCTCCTGCCGTCGTCGTCGGCACGCCCATGGCGGCCTGCAGAGAAGGAAGAGAAGATGAGATGAGGTGAGGAGGAGATGGTGGGCGAAGAAGGAGGGGGAAGGGCTTACCAGTGCTGGATCCGCTCACCTATGGCCTCGCCGTGGCCTGCCATGGCGGATCTCGGTGAATAAAAGGGGATGCAAAACCCTAGCCAGTGGGGGAGCCGCGGATCTGCATGGAGGTAAGCCAGATGCGGACCAAGGGGATCTCGCCGGCGTGCTGCGCGCGGCCGGAGCTCGCCGGAACCGGGCGGCGTGGGTGGCGACGGCGGCGAGGGAGAGAGGGGTTCGGGGGGAAGAGAGGAGGCGACGAGGGTTTGGGTGAGTTCAAGCGAGAGAGAGAGAGAGAGAGAGAGAGTGTGTGTGTGTGTGTGTTGGTGCGTTGGGTCGGATGGATGGATGGATGTCCAAAATATCTTGTTGCTGCCCACTTACTAATGGCGCACCAACTCTAAATGCGCCATTAGTAATCCAGGTTACTAATGGCGCACCTTCTGGTGGTGCGCCATTAGTAGTTTTGCAAAAAAAACATACTAATGGCGCACTATTCCAGAGTGCGCCATTACTAGTTTAAACTAGTAATGGCGCACGGTGGAACAGTGCGCCATTAGTAGTTTTGCAAAAAAGGAATAAAAAATATAATAAAAAAACAACATTAGTGGCGCACTTCCCGACAGGTGCGCCATTACTAGTTACAACTAGTAATGGCGCACTGTGTCTGGATGTGCCATTAGTATGTTTGGACAGGCGCACTAGTTCAAAAAAAGTATTTTGATACTAATGGCGCACCCTGGGCCAGGTGCGCCATTAGTAGTTTCAGCTCTAATGGCGTATCAGAAGGTGGTGCGCCATTAGTATATACTAATGGCGCACCGCTTGTCTGGTGCGCCATTAGTGTCAATCCCATCTATAGCCCTTTTTCTAGTAGTGTCCCCTGTCGCCCCTCCTCCCTCTGCGCCGCCGTCACCTCCTCCTCCTTGCTGGACTCGGTACCAGCCTCCTCCTCCGTCCTCCCTCTCCACTCACCGCTGGCTGGCCCCTCCTCGCTCCACCTTCCTCCTCCGTCCCCCCTCCACTGGCCGCCGGCCGGCCCCTCCTTGCTCCGCCTTCCTCCTCCGTCCTCCCTCCACTGGCCGCCGGCCGGCCCCTCCTCCTCCTCCTTGCTGGACTCAGTACCGGCCTCCTCCTCCGTCCTACCTACATTTTGATTTAGTTTATTTAGTAGGCTAGTTGATTTAGAACATTTTGATATAGTGGATTTAGTAGTCTAGTTGATTTAGAACATTTTGATTTAGTTGATTTAGTAGGCTAGTTCATTTAGTTGATTTAGAACATTTTCATTTAGTTGATTTAGTAGGCTAGTTCATTTAGTTGATTTAGTATGCACCATTTTCATTTAGTTGATTTAGAACATTTTCATTTAGTTGATTTAGTTACTTTTTGGCAAAATGTAGGTGGTACCTTGTCATCTAATATGTTACTAGATCTTAGGATTATAATTGTCCATCAAATTGCTTCTCGCGGAAGAACCAAAAATATCTCATGCTAGTGTTTTTCTTTCCTATGAAGTGGATCGTTAATCCTTTGCTCATATTGCTTTAGGAAAAATGGCGCCACCACCACCACCACTATGTCGACTATGCAAGTCAAGGTGCGCCAGCAGCCTTGCAACTGGCAAGCTGTTCGGCATCTACTTCCAGCCGGGTTTTCATCATGCGGCGGTAACAAATTAGATGAAATGTAATAACTATTTTATTTTTAGTGTTGGCATTACTGCATTGTGTCATTTTGCTTATTTTACACAGATCGTCCCATGCAATGTGAGGTTGAAATTCAACAAGCTGACAGGAGACACTGTGACATTTGAGGCTCCTAGGGGGCCGTACACTATGGAGGTCGAGAAAGGACGCAATATGTCGCACATTGGAGGAGATGGATGGGCCCGTTTCATCGCTCGCATGCGTCTTACTGGTGGTGAGTTGATCAGCTTCTCCTTCAGAGCAGAAAGACCCAAGCTGGCTGTCATTTATCTCAACCTGGTGGAAGATGATGAAGATGATGAAGATAATGAGGACCCACTCGATGAAGATGATGAGGACCCACTTCATGAAGCCATCGTAGCTCAAAGAACAAGGCTGAGTGAGGAGGAGGTGTCCAACCTGTGGGACATAATTCCGCCACGTGCTGACTTTGTCGGGGTGCCATTCGTGACCCGCCTGACAAATACCATGGTTGATCGACATGATATGGTATGTTATACTTACAAATGAAAATTATTCGATGAAATACTTAGTGTACAGTCCAATGATATGGTATGTTGTGTGGAATCTAGTCGATGATATGTTTTAGTGTAGAGTTCGATCACATGCTTATTAGTGTAGAATCTAAGGAAACTATTAATAGTGTAGATAATCCATATGTACTTATTTGCGAGGCTATTTATTAATTGAAATGTTTTTCTTATTCAGAAATTGGCAAAGAGCATATTTGTGAGTTATGGTATCGAGCCTAATGAAGAAGGCTCAGCTGGACTACGCCTTACTGCAAGGGGCTCCATCACAACCTGTACTTACTGCGTGGACACGGATGGTCGCACACACTTAAACTCGGTTGGGTGGAAGAAATTCCTTGATGGCAAGAATCTTCGTGTTGGACAGGCCATCCTAATTACTATCAGGAACACCAACTGCCCAGGCTTGAGGATGATGATTTTCTTCGATATCATCTAGAACTACATATGTGTGTGTGGCTATATCATCTAGAACTACATATGTGTGTGTGGCTATATCATCTAGAACTACATATGATGATCGTCGTCGATATCATCTAGAACCACATATGATGATCGCCGTTGATATGACCTTGTACTGCTTGAGGATGCATGTTAACTATGCATTAAATTGTTATCTAGTACTCCCTTCGTTCCAAATTACTCGTCGTGGTTTGAACTAAAACCACGACGAGTAATTTGGAACGAAGGGAGTACTACCCAGTAATGGTTTATGAATTTGATATCTACTAGCAGTACCTAGTATCTAGTATCTGAAAGGGAAACTGAAAGGGAAAGGGGTACGAGGGGAAAATGATGAAAGATATAGCAGTAGCGAGGGACTGCAAAATCGCTACAGCTAAGTAATAGTAGCGCGTTCATAAAAAGCGATGCTGATATCGTCAACTGTAGTAGCGCGGGTAAGGACCGCGCTACTACTATAAGTTAGCTGTAGCGCCTTATTAGTAGCGCGGCCACCCGCGCTGCTGCTAGCCTCAAAACCCGCGCTACTACTAGGGTTTTCCCTAGTAGTGTTAAAGCTCAAAATGAATTGCTCAATGAAATGAATAGTAAGAAAAATGATTATGCTGTTAGAGTGGCTACTAGAACTGGTAGAATGACTCAGGAACCTTTGTATCCTGAAGTCCACCCTAAGAGAATTGAGCAAGATTCTCAGAGAAATAATATTGATGCACCTAGTTCTTCTAAAAGGAAGAAAAAGAAAAGTGATAGGACTTTGCAAACTTCCAGTGAACCTATTGCTGAACCACCTGAGAATCCAAATGATATATATATGTATGATGCTGAAACACAATCTGGTAATGAACATGAACCTGGTTAAAATGTTAATGATGATCTTCATGATGATGCTCAACCTAGTAACGATAATGATGTAGAAATTGAACCCGCTGTTGATCTTGATAACCCACAATCAAAGAATCAACGTTATGATAAGAGAGACTTTGTTGCTAGGAAACATGGCAAAGAAAGAGAACCATGGGTTTAGAAACCCATGCCTTTTCCTCCCAAACCATCCAAGAAAAAGGATGATGAGGATTTTGAGCGCTTTGCTGAAATGATTAGACCTATCTTTTTGCGTATGCGATTGGCTGATATGCTCAAAATGAATCCTTATGCTAAGTATATGAAAGATATTGTTACAAATAAAAGAAAGATACCGGAAGCTAAAATTTCCACCATGCTTGCTAATTATACTTTTAAGGGTGGAATACCAAAGAAACTTGGAGATCCAGGAGTACCTACTATACCATGCTCCATTAAAAGAAACTATGTTAAAACTGCTTTATGTGATCTTGGAGCCGGTGTTAGTGTTATGCCTCTCTCTTTATATCGTAGACTTGATTTGAATAAGTTGACACCTACTGAAATATCTTTGCAAATGGCTGATAAATCAGCTGCTATACATGTCGGTATTTGTGAGGATGTGCCTATTGTGGTTGCAAACGTTACTATTTTAACGGACATTGTTATTCTTGATATTCCCGAGGACGATAGTATGTCTATTATTCTTGGAAGACCTTTTTTGAATACTGCAGGTGCTGTTATTGATTGCAACAAAGGCAATGTCACTTTTCATGTTAATGGTAATGAGCATACGGTACACTTTCCGAGGAAACAACCTCAAGTTCATAGTATCAACTCTATTGGAAAAATTCCATCGATTATATTTGGAGGTTTTGAATTTCCTCTTCCTATTGTCAAGAAGAAATATAATATTCTTATTATTGGGGATGTGCATATCCCCGTTGAGGTAACATAGTGTTATTCGAAATTTCTCCGGTTTCATGTTATTCGGAATGAGTTTATTAACAAGACCTGATCAACCTTGTTAGTGGATTCTTTTTTGATGAGCATGAGATGGATGAAACTAGAAGGCACAACCTTGTGTACCCTCCTTCTAATTTCTGTTATTTAGTTGAAATAAAGTAAAAATAGTATTTTTATGTCTGTTTTCTAATTTATCCATGCAATATAAAAATACCCCGAAAATAAAAGTTCTCCAAATGCCCTGAAAATGAAATATGATTTTTTCTATAATATTTGAGGATTTATGGAACTGAGAACACACCAGGGGGTGAACCACCTGGCCACGAGGGTGGAGGGCGCACCCCCCTGCCTCGTGGGCCCATGGTGGCCCTCCTCCACTTATTCATGCACCCATACAGTTCTTCTTCCTCCCACAAACACGAATATCTGGCTCAAGCACGAGTTCTAGCTCACTTTGCTGCGATTTTCGATCTCCTTGCTCAAAGCACCTCTCACAAAACTGCTTGGGGAGATTGTTCCTTGGTATGTGACTCCTCCATTGGTCCAATTAGTTTTTGCTCTAGTGCTTTATTCATTGCAAATTTGTGCTTCCTAGGTGACCATGTTCTTAAGCTTGCATGTCGAATTTATATGGTTCCAAGTAGTTCTAATGCTGGATATAGGCTCTAGGCACTTGTAGGAGTAGTTGCTATCAATTTTTTGAGCTTGGTTCACTTTCGTTACTAAAAATTTCAGAAATTTTTCAGAGGAAGCAATATGCTTAGGAAAATGTTCCAAGGTGGTTACTCAAGGAAGCAAAGACCCAGGCTTGCAATGCGTGATGCTAATGAAGAGCCCCCAAGGGACGCTCCAGTGCGGCCCTGTGAATGGCCTTTGGAAAATTTTATGGATCGAGCGGGAATCAAAGAGGAATTTAACGCATATTTGCGTAACACCGATATTGTGAGCTTTGAGGCAGATAAATGCCCCCAGTATCATCAACTCACTAGTTCATTTGTGAGGAGGTTTGAGTTCTCATCTTCATGTAATTCTCCAATAGTCATGTTTGATCTTTATGACAAATCTTATACCATGGACTTAGAGGATTTTACTTTTGCTTGCAAACTTCCACAATGGGGTAGTGCTAGGGATCCCCCTAAATCTGAATTTAGAAACTTTCTTGCTAGTATAACTGTTGGGGAATCTAGAGATATAACACAAGCTACCATAGGGAGCATTCACTTTCCTGCTATACATTATTTTTCTCTCTTCGTAGGTAGGTGCATAAATGCTAAGGATGAAGCATGTCACATGTGTGTCCCTGACCTTAGCATTCTTAGGAGTGCTGTGTTAGGAGACCAATCTTATCATATGGGAGCCATTGTAGCACGTAGGTTGCATCATAATAGATATAATGGAGATTTCTTTGGAGGAATTTATGCAACCTGCTTAGCTAATTTTCTTGAGGTGGACGTTCGTGAGGGTGATATGGAGTTGCCTCCTACTTATTTCGATTTTAATTCTATGGTTTCTCACCAGTTTGTCGAGAGGACTGAATCACCTCTCCAGTATCGATTAATCTTTGACAAACGGCGTGTTGTCTGTATTACTCTCCCTGCTCCTGCCTTCTTTGATTATCAGGCAAAACGAAGATATATTATTACCAGAGAGGAGGCGGATGAGTACGAGAGGAGAGCGGAGGAAGCTCGACGCCACGCTGCAGCACAGGAGGCGATAAACGCTGCATCGCAGTACGACCCCAGCTACACCTACGGGTATCCGCCAGGCTATTCCTGGCAATGAACCAACTTAGGCCAAAAGCATAAGCTTGGGGGAGTACGTATTTCTCACCGACATTACATTTATGTTTACACACACTCATTGCTAGATGTCGGTGCTCATACTCTTTCACTGTAATATCCATGCTAGTTTATTTTCTTTTTCCTGCTTTCTTCTTGTGTGTTTGTTAAACCTTAAGAAAAACAAAAAAAATAGTAGTAGCTTACTTTTCTTGCTGTAGTAGTAATAATTAAAAAGAAAACCCAAAAATATTTCCCGTTCTTCTTTTGCTTGTTAGGAGCTTTCTCGTGTAAATAGTTTTTATTTCTTTTCTTTGGGGGTCGATAGGAGAAGACCATAATTAAATTGTTGAAGTGGCTCTTATATGCATTATTGTTGATTTAACCAAGAGCCCATATTGCCTTGTCTTCTCCTGTTTATTGAATGCTCGCAGATTCCAGCTTAGTCCAATGCACGTGCACTCTTATTATTATTCACATCGTTCGGTCGTGCAAGTGAAAGGCAATTATGATGATATATGATGGACTAACTAAGATGAGAAAAGCTGGTATGAACTCGACCTCTCTTGTTTTTGTAAATATGATGAGTTCATCATTCTTGATTCAGCTTGTTATGAATAAACATGATTGCAATGAAAATTAGAGATCATAGTTGCTTATGCCATGCTTGATTAGCTATGAGTTATAATGGTTTACCTTGCGTGCCAACATGCTATCGAAATGGTTGTGATGTGGTATGATGGGTTGGTATCCTCCTTTGAATCATTTAAGTGACTCGACTTGGCACATGTTCATGCATGTAGTTGAAACAAAATCAACATAGCCTTCACGATATTTATGTTCATGGTGGATTATATCCTACTCATGCTTGCATCCAATGTTTATTAATTTTAATGCATGTTCATGGCTGTTGTCACTCTCTAGTTGGTCGCTTCCCAGTCTTTTGCTAGCCTTCACTTGTACTAAGCAGGAATACTGCTTGTGCATCCAATCCCTTAAACCCCAAAGTTATTCCATATGAGTCCACTATACCTTCCTATATGCGGTATTTACCTGCCGTTCCAAGTAAATTTGTATGTGCCAAACTCTAAACCTTCAAATAAACATTCTGTTTTGTATGCTCGAATAGCTCATGTATCAACTAGGGCTGCCCTTATCTTCCATGTTAGGCGGGTTATTCTCAAGAGGAGTGGACTCCGCTCCTCATTCACGAGAAAATGGCTGGTCTCCGGGATTCCCAGTCCCATGCTTTGTGCAAACTAAATCAAAATTAATTGCAAACAAAACTCCCCCTGGGACTGTTGCTAGTTGGAGAGCAAGTCATGGATTGATGCTTGTTGGTGGAGGGGGAGTATAAACTTTACCATTCTGTTTGGGAACCGCCTATAATGTGTGTAGCATGGAAGATATCGCCATCTCTTAGTTGCTATGTTGACAATGAAAGTATGCCGCTCAAAATATTATTTATCTCTATTTCAAAACTGAGCTCTGGCACCTCTACAAATCCATGCTTCCCTCTGCGAAGGGCCTATCTATTTACTTTTATGTTGAGTCATCACCCTCTTATTAAAAAGCACTAGCTGGAGAGCACAGTTGTCATTTGCATCCATTACTGTTAATTTATATTGGGTATGACTATGACTGGATCTCTTTTACCATGAATTACAATGTCTAGTCAGTCCTTGATCTTTAAAGGTGCTCTGCATTTATGTTTTGCGGTCTTAGAAAGGGCTAGCGAGATACCATCTTGTTATATCATATTATGATTGCTTTGAGAAAGTCTTGTCATCCGAGATTTATTATTATCACTCGCTAGTTGATTATGCTATTGATATGAGTAAACATGAGACCTGAAAGTTATTGCAAATGTGGTTAGTCATGATCTTTGCTGAAAACTTGAATGCTGGCTTTACATATTAACAACAACAAGAGCAAACAGAGTTTGTAAAAGTTATTTCTTTATCACTTTCAGTTTGTCAACTGAATTGCTTGAGGACAAGCAAAGGTTTAAGCTTGGGGGAGTTGATACGTCTCTGTCGCATCTACTTTTCCAAACACTTTTGCCCTTGTTTTGGAGTCTAACTTGCATGATTTGAATGGAACTAACCCGGACTGACGCTGTTTTCAGCAGAATTTCCATGATGTTGTTTTATGTGCAGAAAACAAAAGTTCTCGGAATGACCTGAAACTCCATGGAACATCTAGTTAAAATAATAAAAAATCCTTCCCAAAGATGAAGACCAGGGAGCCCACACCCTGTCCACGAGGGTGGGGGGCGCGCCCCCCTACCTCGTGGCCCCCCTGAGGATCCTCCGACGCCAACTCCGACTCTATATATTTGCTTTTGAGGAGAGAAAAATAAGAGAGAAGAAATCATTGCGTTTTACGATACGGAGCCGCCGCCAAGCCCTAAAACCTCTCGGGAGGGTTTGATCTGGAGTCCGTTCGGGGCTCCGGAGAGGGGGATTCATCGTCGTCGTCATCATCAACCATCCTCCATCACCAATTTCATGATGCTCACCGCCGTGCGTGAGTAATTCCATCGTAGGCTTGCTGGACGGTGATGGGTTGGATGAGATCTATCATGTAATCGAGTTAGTTTTGTTAGGGTTTGATCCCTAGTATCCACTATGTTATGATATTGATGTTCCTATGAGTTTGCTATGCTTAATGCTTGTCACTAGGGCCCGAGTGCCATGATTTCATATCTGAACCTATTATGTTTTCATGAATATATGTGAGTTCTTGATCCTATCTTGCAAGTCTATAGTCACCTACTATGTGTTATGATCCGGCAACCCCGAAGTGACAATAATCGGGACCACTCCCGGTGATGACCATAGTTTGAGGAGTTCATGTATTCACTATGCGCTAATGCTTTGTTCTAGTTCTCTATCAAAAGGAGGCCTTAATATCCCTTAGTTTCCATTAGGACCCCGCTGCCACGGGAGGGTAGGACAAAAGATGTCATGCAAGTTCTTTTACATAAGCATGGATGACTATATTCGGAATACATGCCTACATTACATTGATGAATTGGAGCTAGTTCTGTGTCACCCTATGTTATGACTGTTACATGATGAACCACATCCCGCATAATTATCCATCACCGATCCAAGGCCTACGAGCTTTCCATCTACTGGTTTACGCTTATTTACTTTTCCGTTGTTATTGTTACAATCACTACAAAATACCAAAAATATTACTTTTGCTTTCATTACTCTTTTGTTACCGTTACCACTACTATCATATTACTTTGCTACTAAATACTTTGCTGCAGATATTAAGTTATCCGGGTGTGGTTGTATTGACAACTCAGCTGCTAATACTTGAGAATATTCTTTGGCTCCCCTTGTGTCGAATCAATAAATTTGGTTGAATACTCTACCCTCGAAAGCTGGTGTGATCCCCTACACTTGTGGGTTATCACTCTCCATAGCATTTGAGCTTAGCAGGTCCTCTGACAAGGATCACTCAATACGGGACTTTGCCGGACTTCAAAAAATATGGCGTAAGTTAAAATACTAAGCCACAGTGAGTCCGGATGCCTAAAAACGTACTCGGATTTTACACACTTACGAGTTCACTAGGGGTTGGGCCCTGGGATCCCATGCCATGCCGCTATTGGCGGCGACAGTGGACTCCTCCGGAAGGGGAACCTTTCCCCTTTTGGGAAGCTCGGCCTCCAAGTGTGCGGAGGTCGTCCTCTTCTCCCCCCCCCCCCCCCCCGCGGGGGACTCATCCTCCTCCTCCTTGTCCTCTTCGAAGGTGGGGTGGGCATCGGAACCTTCGCATATTGTGTCCGAAGTGCCGCGACGACAAAGGCCGCCCTGGGCTTTTTGGCCTCCTTCTCAGCCGCCTTCTTCGGCACCTTGTAAGGCGCTGGGACCAGCATCTTCGTTAGAAGTGGGATGGCCGGTTCTTCGGGCAGCGGGGCCGGACAATGGATCCGCTCCGCCTTCTTCGTCCAGCCCTGGAGATTGTACAAAACACATTAAGCGCTTCCTTTGGGTTACACTGGTAAAGGTATGATGACTTACGAAACTTGCAGGACGGGACATTTGGTACCCGCGGTCCTCGGCGGAGTCCGGCCATGATTTGCTGGACTTGAAAAGCACCCTCCAGATGTCCTTGTGTGATGAGCCGAAGAGCTCTCGTAAGGTCTGGTGCTTGGCCGGATCGAATTCCCATAGATTGCAAGTCCGGTGTTGGCAAGGCAGGATCCGGCGGACTAGCATCACCTGGACCACATTGAGATGTTCAATGTTCTTGTCTCCCATGTCTTTGACGCGCGTCTGGAGCACCGACAGTTCGTCGGGCGAGGACCAATTCAAGCCCTTTTTTTACCCAGGATGTAAGCCGCAAGGGCGGCGAAATTCGGGAGTAGCAGCCGGTTCCGTGCTGCGCGGCTCAGTGACATAAAACCACTGATGTTGCCACTCCTTGACGGAATCATTGAAGGTGCTTGTTGGCCATATGACATTGGGCATCTTGCTCACCATAGCGCCCCCACACTCGGCATGCTCGCCTCCCACTACCTTGGGCTTCACATTAAAAATCATCAGCCATAGGCCGAAGTGTGGCGAGATGCGGAGAAAAGCCTCGCACACGACAATGAATGTCGAGATACTGAGGAAGGAATTAGGGGACAGATCGTGAAGATCGATCCCATAATAATACATGATGCCGCGAACAAACGGGTGGAGGGGAAACCCCAGCCCACGGACGAAATGAGGGAGTAATACAACCCTCTCGAGGGGTTCCGGAGTAGGGACGATTTGTCCCGCCGTCGGAAGACGGTGGCTGATTTTCTTGGCCAGGTACCCAGCCTTCCGAAGCTTTTTAATATCCTTCTCTTGGACAGTAGAGGCCATCCATTTGCCTCCCACTCCGGATCCGGACATTTTCGGAGGACCTCTTGTGGGCAGAGAAGAGGAACGCTTGAGCTTGAGCGGAAGGGAATGAGCTGGGAGGAAGGCGTGGGTTAGAAGAATGAATCCTTGTCCCCTTATAAGGACGGAAGAGGCGATGCGCCTCCCCACTTACCTGGTAAAACCTCTTACTCCCCAAACGCCGTAATTGAGGGCGCAGTTGGGTTACCCACATCCGTATTGATGAGAATCCCGTGATAAGGGGACGCGATCTCTGCTTCGACAAGACGTGTGATACGTCTCCAACGTATCTATAATTTTTGATTGCTCCATGCTATATTATCTACTGTTTTGGACTATATTGGGCTTTATTTTCCACTTTTATATTACTTTTTGGACTAACCTATTAACCGGAGGCCCAGCCCAGAATTGCTATTTTTTGCCTATTTCAGTGTTTCAAAGAAACGGAATATCAAACGGAGTCCAAACGGAATGAAACCTTCGGGAACGTGATTTTATCATCAGATATGATCCAGGAGACTTGGACCCTCCGTCAAGAAAGCCACGAGGCAGTCACGAGGGTGCAAGGTGCCCCCCTAGGCGCGCCCCCTGCCTCGTGGGCCCCTCGGAGCTCCACCGACGTACTCCTTCCTCCTATATATACCTACGTACCCCCAAACGATCAGATACGGAGCCAAAAACCTAATTCCACTGCCGCAACCTTCTGTACCCACGAGATCCCATCTTGGGGCCTGTTCCGGAGCTCCATCAGAAGGGGAATCCACCACGGAGGCCTTCTACATCATCATCATAGCCTCTCCGATGAAGTGTGAGTAGTTTACCTCAGACCTTCAGGTCCATAGTTAGTAGCTAGATGGCTTCTTCTCTCTTTTTGGATCTCAATAAAATGTTCTCCCCCTCTCTCGTGGAGATCTATTCGATGTAATCTTCTTTTTGCGGTGTGTTTGTTGAGACCGATGAATTGTGGGTTTATGATCAAGATTATCTATGAACAATATTTGAATTTTCTCTGAATTCTTTTATGTATGATTGGTTATCTTTGCAAGTCTCTTCGAATTATCAGTTTGGTTTGGCCTACTAGATTGGTTTTTCTTGCAATGGGAGAAGTTCTTAGCTTTGGGTTCAATCTTGCGGTGTCCTTACCCAGTGACAGAAGGGGCAACAAGGCACATATTGTATTGTTGCCATCGAGGATAACAAGATGGGGTATCTATCATATTGCATGAATTTATTCCTCTACATCATGTCATCTTGCTTAAGGTGCTACTCTGTTTTCATTAACTTAATACTCTAGATGCATGCTGGATAGCGATCGATGAGTGGAGTAATAGTAGTAGATGCAGGCAGGAGTCGGTCTACTTGTCTCGGACCTGATGCCTATATACATGATCATACCTAGACATTCTCATAACTATGCTCAATTCTGTCAATTGCTCAACAGTAATTTGTTCACCCACCGTAGAAATACTTATGCTCTTGAGAGAAGCCACTAGTGAAACCTATGGCCACCGGGTCTATTCTCATCATATCAATCTCCAATCACTTTATTATTGCTTTGCTTTTTTACTTTGCCTTTTATTTTACCTTGCATCTTTATACCAAAAATATTATCTATCATCTCTATCAGATCTCACTCTCGTAAGTGACCGTGAAGGGATTGACAACCCCTAATCGCGTTGGTTGCGTTGAGCTATTGTTTTGTGTAGGCACGAGGGACTCGCGCGTAGCCTCCTACTGGATCGATACCTTGGTTCTCAAAAACAGAGGGAAATACTTACGCTACTTTGCTGCATCATCCTCTCCTCTTCGGGGAAATCCAACGCAAGCTCAAGAGGTAGCAAGAAGAATTTCTGGCGACGTTGCCGAGGAGTCTACGCAAAAGTCAACATACCAAGTACCCATCACAATCCCTATCTCTCACACTACATTATTTGCCATTTTCCTCTCGTTTTCCTCTCCCCCACTTCACCCTTGCTGTTTTATTCGCCCTCTCTTTTCCGTTTGCCTTTTTCTCGCTTGCTTGTCATTATGGCTAGTCTTATATCTTCTCCATTGTCTCCCGAGAATGAAGTTCTAAATTTTAATCAAAGGGAGGGAGAAAATCTAAAAGATGCTTGGTATAGAATTTGCAATGCCCAAAATAGATCTACCAGGAAGCAATCTACTTCAGTTCTTCTTCGCAATTTTTATGTAGGTGCCAATCCTTGGTATAGATATATCCTTGATACCATTACCGAAGGGAATTTCTTGGGTAGCCATACTTTTGATTCTTATAATGCTATGATAGATTTATTTGGCTCGCCACCTCTTTTTGTTAATGGAACTATGTTAACTTTGGAGCATGTTATGCAAAGACTTGAAATTATTGAAAATAAAGTTGCTACCATTGAATCAATTGAAAATCTAGATAAAAAGATCCACAATCAAATTACCCAATATGGATCTAAGGTAGGAATGACTTTGAAAAATATTAAGGAAAAGGAACCCATAGTTAATGAGAAAATAAATCTAGATTCCACTAGAATCGATGAACTTGAGGGTATCATTACCAACTTGGGAACCGTTTTTTCTTCCGTTAAGAACACTCCAAGTCTGTCTACTAAAAATACTAAGCTTATTTATGTTCCTAAGAATAAGGGTGAATCATCTAGTAAGGAAACTGCGGATCTTAAATCTATAAGTATTCATCCCAATCTTTTTGCTATCATTAATGAACCATTTGCTACAAATGAATTTTTCGATCTTGTGCCTAAGAGTTTGATAATTACTAGAAGAAAGAAATTTCTAAGGAAGATAGATACCTCATTGAAGAATTGCCTACCAAAGATGGCAATACCTAAATCTATCCTCGCTTTTATGCCTAGCTAGGGGTGTTAAACGATAGCGCTTGTTGGGAGGCAACCCAATTTTATTTTAGTTTTGTTGTTTTTTCTTATGTTTAGGAATAAATAATCCATCTACCTTCTGTTTATATGTGGTTTTATCTTTTAATTCTTGTTTGTGCCAAGTTAAACCTATAGGATCTTCTTGGATGATAGTTACTTGATCTTGCCGTAATTTACAGAAACTTTCTGTTCACGAACATTTTTATTAAAAATCACCAGAACGTGATAAAATACTGATTCCAATTGCTTCTGATCAATAAACAAATTTCCTAGTTCTTCCTATTTTGGATGATTTTTTGGAGTTCCAGAAGTTTGCGTTAGTTACAGATTACTACAGACTGTTCTATTTTTGACAGATTCTGTTTTTCGTGTGTTGTTTGCTTATTTTGATGAATCTATGGCTAGTAAAATAGTTTATAATACATAGAGAAGTTGGAATACAGTAGGTTTAACACCAATATAAATAAAGAATGAGTTCATTACAGTACCTTGAAGTGGTCTTTTGTTTTTCTTTCGCTAACGGAGCTCACGAGATTTCTGTTGAGTTTTGTGTTGTGAAGTTTTCAAGTTTTGGGTGAAATATTTTGATGGATTATGGAACATGGAGTGGCAAGAGCCTAAGCTTGGGGATGCCCATGGCACCGCCAAGATAATCCAAGGACACCAAAAATTCAAAGCTTGGGGATGCCCCGGAAGGCATCCCCTCTTTCGTCTACTTCCATCGGTAATTTTACTTGGAGCTATATTTTTATTCACCACATGATATGTGTTTTTCTTGGAGCGTCTTGTATTATTTGAGTCTTTGCTTTTTAGTTTACCACAATAATACTTGTTTTACACACCTTTTGAGAGAGCCATACATGAGTTGGAATTTGATAGAATACTCTATGTGCTTCACTTATACCTTTTGAGCTATATAGTTTTACTCTATGTGCTTCACTTATATCTTTTGAGCTTTATAATTTTGTTCTATGTGCTTCACTTAGATCTTTTAGAGCACGGTGGTGGATTTTTTTAAAGAAACTATTGATCTCTCATGCTTCACTTAGATTATTTTGAAAGTCTTAAATAGCATGGTAAATTGCTTAATAATAATATGCTTGGTATTCAAGATTTGTAAAACTTTCTTTTGAGTGCGTTGAATACTAAGAAAAGTTTGATGCTTGATAATTGTTTTGAGATATGAAGATGGTGATATTAGAGTTATGCTAGTTGAGTAGTTGTGAATTTGAGAAATACTTGTGTTAAAGTTTGTGATTCCCGTAGCATGCACGTATGGTGAACCATTATGTGATGAAGTCGGAGCATGATTTATTTATTGATTGTCTTCCTTATGAGTGGCGGTCGGGGACGAGCGATGGTCTTTCCTACCAATCTATCCCCCTAGGAGCATGCGCGTAATACTTTGCTTTGATAACTTCTAGATTTTTGCAATAAGTATATGAGTTCTTTATGACTAATGTTGAGTCCATGGATTATACGCACTTTTTCCCATCCTTCCACCATTGCTAGCCTCTCTAATACCGCGCACCTTTCGCTGGTATCATACACCCACCATATACCTTCCTCAAAACAGCCACCATACCTACCTATCATGGCATTTCCATAGCCATTCCGAGATATATTGCCATGCAACTTTCCACTGTTCCATTTATTATGACACGCTCCATCATTGTCATATTGCTAGCATGATCATGTAGTTGACATCGTATTTGTGGCAAAGCCACCGTTCATAATTCTTTCATACATGTCACTCTTGATTCATTGCATATCCCGGTACACCGCCAGAGGCATTCACATAGAGTCATATTTTGTTCTAAGTATTGAGTTGTAATTGTTGAGTTGTAAGAAAAATAAAAGTGTGATGATCGTCATTTTTAGAGCATTGTCCCGAGTGAGGAAAGGATTATGGAGACTATGATTCCCCCACAAGTCGGGATGAGACTCCGGAAGAAAAAATAAAAAAAGAGATAAAAAAAGAGGCCATAAAAAAGGCCCAAATAAAGAAATGAGAGAAAAAGAGAGAAGGGACAATGTTACTATCCTTTTACCACACTTGTGCTTCAAAGTAGCACCATGATCTTCATGATAGAGAGTCTCTCATTTTGTCACTTTCATATACTAGTGGGAATTTTTCATTATAGAACTTGGCTTATATATTCCAATGATGGGCTTCCTCAAATTGCCCTAGGTCTTCGTGAGCAAGCGAGTTGGATGCACACCCACTTAGTTTCTTTTGATGAGCTTTCATATACTTATAGCTCTAGTGCATCCGTTGCATGGCAATACCTACTCACTCACATTGATATCTATTGATGGGCATCTCCATAGCCCGTTGATACGCCTAGTTGATGTGAGACTATCTTCCCCTCTTTTTGTCTTCTCCACAACCACCATTCTATTCCACATATAGTGCTATATCCATGGCTCACGCTCATGTATTGCGTGAAGATAGAAAAGTTTTGAAAATGTTAAAGTATGAAACAATTGCTTGGCTTGTCATCGGGGTTGTGCATGATTTAAATACTTTGTGTGGTGAAGATAGAGCATAGCCTGACTATATGATTTTGTAGGGATAACTTTATTTGGCCATGTTATTTTGAGAAGACATAATTGCTTTGTTAGTATGCTTGAAGTATTATTATTTTTATGTCAATATGAACTTTTGTCTTGAATCATTTGGATTTGAATATTCATACCACAATTGAGAAGATTTACATTGAAATTATGCCAAGTTGTACTCCGCATCAAAAATTCTCTTTTTATCATTTACCTACTCGAGGACGAGCAGGAATTAAGCTTGGAGATGCCTGATACGTCTCCAATATATTTATAATTTTTGATTGCTCCATGCTATATTATCTACTGTTTTGGACTATATTGGGCTTTATTTTCCACTTTTATATTACTTTTGGGACTAACCTATTAACCGGAGGCCCAACCTAGAATTGCTGGGTTTTTTGCCTATTTCAATGTTTCGAAGAAACGGAATATCAAACGGAGTCCAAACGGAATGAAACCTTCGGGAACATGATTTTCTCATCAGATATGATCCAGGAGACTTGGACCCTCCGTCAAGAAAGCCACGAGGCGGTCACGAGGGTGGAGGGCGCCCCCTGCCTCATGGGCCCCTCGAAGCTCCACCGACGTACTCCTTCCTCCTATATATACCTACGTACCCCCAAACAATCAGATGCGGAGCCAAAAACCTAATTCTACCGCCGCAACCTTCTGTACTCACGAGATCCCATCTTGGGGCCTGTTCCGGAGCTCCGCCGGAAGGGGAATCCACCACGGAGGGCTTCTACATCATCATCATAGCCTCTCCGATGAAGTGTGAGTAGTTTACCTCAGACCTTCGGGTCCATAGTTAGTAGCTAGATGGCTTCTTCTCTCTTTTTGGATCTCAATACAATGTTCTCCCCCTCTCTCGTGGAGATCTATTCGATGTAATCTTCTTTTTGCGGTGTGTTTGTTGAGACCGATGAATTGTGGGTTTATGATCAAGATTATCTATGAACAATATTTGAATCTTCTCTGAATTCTTTTATGTATGATTGGTTATCTTTGCAAGTCTCTTCGAATTATCAGTTTGGTTTGGCCTACTAGATTGGTTTTTCTTGCAATGGGAGAAGTGCTTAGCTTTGGGTTCAATCTTGCGGTGTCCTTACCGAGTGACAGAAGGGGCAGCAAGGCACGTATTGTATTGTTGCCATCGAGGATAACAAGATGGGGTATCTATCATATTGCATGAATTTATTCCTCTAAATCATGTCATCTTGCTTAAGGCGTTACTCTGTTTTCATTAACTTAATACTCTAGATGCATGCTGGATAGCGGTCGATGAGTGGAGTAATAGTAGTAGATGCAGGCAGGAGTCGGTCTACTTGTCTCGGACGTGATGCCTATATACATGATCATACCTAGATATTCTCATAACTATGCTCAATTCTGTCAATTGCTCAACAGTAATTTGTTCACCCACTGTAGAAATACTTATGCTCTTGAGAGAAGCCACTAGTGAAACCTATGGCCCCCGGGTCTATTCTCATCATATCAATCCCCAATCACTTTATTATTGCTTTGCTTTTTTACTTTACCTTTTATTTTACCTTGCATCTTTATACCAAAAATATTATCTATCATCTCTATCAGATCTCACTCTCATAAGTGAACGTGAAGGGATTGACAACCCCTAATCGCGTTGGTTGCGTTGAGCTATTGTTTTGTCTAGGTACGAGGGACTCGCGCGTAGCCTCCTACTTCATTGATACCTTGGTTCTCAAAAACTAAGGGAAATACTTACGCTACTTTGTTGCATCATCCTCTCCTCTTCGGGGAAATCCAATGCAAGCTCAAGAGGTAACGTTCCAAGGGAACCGCCTCGCAATATGCGCTGAGGCTGGTTGAGAAAACGGTTCGATAATGACCGGGCCATGGTGTGATGTCATACTACGAAATGCGTCAGCAGATTAGATGTGTGGAAATATTATTCTCTCTATGGTGGTATGTGGAAATTGTTTTGCAGAGCTAGACACTATCCTTGTGTTCTAAATCTTCTATGGAGTATTCGGAGGAGGAACCCGCCTTGCAATGCCGAAGACAATCTGCGCGCCGGACTCATCGTCATTGAAGCCTGGTTCAGGGGCTACTGATGGAGTCCTGGATTAGGGGGTATCCGGACAGCTGGACTATATCCTTTGGCAGGACTGTTGGACTATGAAGATACAAGATTGAAGACTTCGTCTCATGTCCGGATGGGACTCTCCTTGGCGTGGAAGGCAAGCTTGGCGATACAGATATGTAGATCTCCTCCCATTGTAACTGACTCTGTGTAACCCTAACCCTCTCCGGTGTCTATATAAACCGGAGGGTTTAGTCTGTAGGACAAGAACAATCATACCATAGGCTAGCTTCTAGGGTTTAGCCTCTATGATCTCGTGGTAGATCAACTCTTGTAATACTCATATCATTAAGATCAATCAAGCAGGAAGTAGGGTATTACCTCCATCGAGAGGGCCTGAACCTGGGTAAACATCATGTCCCCCGCTTCCTGTTACCATCCGCCTTAGACGCACAGTTAGGGACCCCCTACCCGAGATCCGCCGGTTTTGACACCAACAAGGGAGGTAACAAAGTAATCCAGGAGTGGATCACTGGACAGCGGTCAAGAACATCCTGAAATACCTGAAAAGGACTAAGGATATGTTTCTCGTTTATGGAGGTGACAAAGAGCTAGTCGTAAATGGTTACGTCGATGCAAGCTTTGACACTGATCTGGACGATTCTAAATCGCAAACCGGATATGTGTTTACATTGAACGGTGGAGCTGTCAGTTGGTGCAGTTCTAAACAAAGCGTTGTGGCAGGATCTACGTGTGAAGCGGAGTACATAGCTGCTTCGGAAGCAGCAGATGAAGGTGTCTGGATGAAGGAGTTCATATCCGATCTAGGTGTCATACCTAGTGCATCGGGTCCAATGAAAATCTTTTGTGACAATATTGGTGCAATTGCCTTGGCAAAGGAATCCAGATTTCACAAGAGAACCAAGCACATCAAGAGACACTTCAATTCCATCCGGGATCTAGTCCAGGTGGGAGACATAGAAATTTGCAAGATAAATACGGATCTGAATGTTGCAGACCCGTTGACTAAGCCTCTTCCACGAGCAAAACATGATAAGCACTAAGACTCCATGGGTGTTAGAATCATTACTGTGTAATCTAGATTATTGACTCTAGTGCAAGTGGGAGACTGAAGGAAATATGCCCTAGAGGCAATAATAAAGTTATTATTTATTTCCTTATATCATGATAAATGTTTATTATTCATGCTAGAATTGTATTAACCGGAAACATATTACTTGTGTGAATACATAGACAAACAGAGTGTCACTAGTATGCCTCTACTTGACTAGCTCATTGATCAAAGATGGTTATGTTTCCTAGCCATTGACATGAGTTGTCATTTGATTAACGGGATCACATCATTAGGAGAATGATGTGATTGACTTGACCCATTCCGTTAGCTTAGCACACGATCGTTTAGTATTCTGCTATTGCTTTCTTCATGACTTATACATGTTCCTATGACTATGAGATTATGCAACTCCCGTTTACCGGAGGAACACTTTGTGTGCTACCAAACGTCACAACGTAACTGGGTGATTATAAAAGTTCTCTACAGGTGTCTCTGAAGGTACTTGTTGGGTTGGCGTATTTCGAGATTAGGATTTGTCACTCCGATTGTCGGAGAGGTATCTCTGGGCCCACTCGGTAATGCACATCACTTAAGCCTTGCAAGCATTGCAACTAATGAGTTAGTTGCGAGATGATGTATTACAAAACGAGTAAAGAGACTTGCCGGTAACGAGATTGAACAAGGTATTGAGATACCGACGATCGAATCTCGGGCAAGTAACATACTAATGACAATGGGAACAACGTATGTTGTTATGCGGTATGACCGATAAAGATCTTCGTAGAATATGTCGGAGCCAATATGAGCATCCAGGTTCCGCTATTGGTTATTGACTGGAGACGTGTCTCGGTCATGTCTACATAGTTCTCGAACCCGTAGGGTCCGCATGCTTAAAGTTTTGATGACATTTATATTATGAGTTTATATGTTTTGTTGTACCGAAGGTAGTTCGGAGTCCCGGATGTGATCACGAACATGACGAGGAGTCTCGAAATGGTCGAGACATGAAGATTTATATATTGGGCGACTATATTCGGACACCAGAATGGTTCCGGGGGTTATCGGATATATACCGGAGAACCGGGGGTTACCGGAACCCCCGGGGGTTTAATGGGCCTACATGGGCATTAGTGGAGAAGAAGAGGGGCGACCAGGGCAGGCCGCGCGCCCCCTCCCCCTCTAGTCCGAATTGGACAAGGAGGGGGGCGGCGCCCCCTTTCCTTCTTCTCCTCTTCCTCTTTCCCCCTTCTCCTAATCCAACAAGGAAGGGAGAGGAGCCCTACTCCCGGGCGCGCCTCCTCCTGGCCGGCCACCTCTCCCCCCTTGCTCCTTCATATACGGGAGCAGGGGGCACCCCATAGACACAACAATTGATCATTGATCTTTTAGCCGTGTGCGGTGCCCCCCTCCACCATAGTCCACCTCGATAATATCGTAGCGGTGCTTATGCGAAGCCCTGCGTCGGTAGAACATCATCATCATCACCACGCCATCGTGTTGACGATACTCTCACCCTCAACGCTCGGCTAGATCGGAGTTCGAGGGATGTCATCGGGCTGAACGTGTGCTTAACTCGGAGGTGCCGTGTGTTCGGTACTTGATCAGTCGGATCGTGAATACGTACGACTACATCAACCGTGTTGTGCTAACGCTTCCGCGTTCGGTCTACGAGGGTACGTGGACACACTCTCCCCTCTCGTTGCTATGCATCACCATGATCTTGCGTGTGCGTAGGATTTTTTTTGAAATTAGTACGTTCCCCAACATTTATACCTAGTTCTTGCAGCATGGATTGGACCCATATAATTTTAGCTGTAGCATTTGCAAGTGCTTTATATTCTGCTTCTGTGCTGGATCTGGAAACAATAGCTTGTTTTCGAGCACACCAAGAAATCAAGTTTGGTCCAAAAAAGATTGCAAAACCACCAGTGGAGCGCCTGTCATCCAGGCATCCTACCCAGTCAGAGCCAGAAAAGGCACTGACTAGATTAGAGGATGATTTGTTGAAATCTAGGCCAATGCTCAATGTTCCTTTGACATATCTCACTATGCGTTTTGCAGCAGTAAAATGAACATTTGTAGGGGCATGAAGGAACCGGCATACTTTGTTGACAACAAAAGATATATCAGGCCTGGTCAGAGTAAGATATTGAAGTGCTCCTACCAAGCTTCTATACTTTGTGCTATCTTCTTGACTGAAAAGATTACCTTCTGTGAGAGACAGTTTTTCTGAGCTGGATAATGGAGTAGGTGTAGGCTTACAACCTTGTAGACCAGCCTTTTTTACCAGATCAGTTGCATACTTTTCCTGGGAGAGATGGAGTCCATCTGTGTGCTTCTTCACCTCAATTCCAAGAAAATAATGCAAATCACCAAGATCTTTTAGAGCAAAATTTGCACTCAAATCTTTCAACAGTCCTGTGATTGCTTCATTTGATGAGCTTGTCACAATGATATCATCAACATATATTAAAACAAATATGCATGTGTTGGACTTGTTGTAGATGAACAAAGAAGTGTCAGATTTTGATGGAATAAAACCAAGTGCTTGCATTTTATGACAGAGTCGAGAGTACCATGCTCTCGGTGCTTGCTTCAACCCATAGAGTGCCTTGTCAAGTTTACACACATAGGAGGGAGATTTCTTACTTTCAAACCCAGGAGGTTGCTTCATGTACACTTCCTCTTCTAGAACACCGTGAAGAAACACGTTTTGTACGTCTAACTGTCTGAGGCTCCAGCCCCTAGAAACAACAATAGACAAAACTAGACGAATGGTTGCAGCTTTAACAACTAGACTAAACGTATCCTCATCATCAATACCATATCGTTGTTTAAACCCCTTTGAAACTAGCCTAGCTTTGTAACGGTCAATGGTTCCATCAGATTTTCTCTTGATCCAGAAAACCCACTTGCAATCAATTAAATTTTTACCTTGCTGTGGAGGAACTAAGTGCCATGTGTTATTTTTCCTTAGAGCCATATATTATTCATTCATCGCTTTTTGCCATTTTTCATCACCAAGTGCTTCTTCTAGAGTATGAGGTTCACCTGGTTCACCTGTAGAACAAATCATGCCATATTTTGTTACACGTTTGTAATCAACAGGTTGTATTACTCCCTTTTGTAGTCTTGTACGCCTCGGAGACACAGCCAAATTTTTGGCCGCAGAGGATCCCGCAGCGTGAAGTTGCTGCAGGAACTGATCCCAAGGGAGATCCACGCGCTGCAGCAGGTTCTGCCTCGCTTGGATTTTCTGTGGCCGAATCCAGCAGTCGTGCACGTGCAGACGCTGCAGAAGATCCCGCCGGAGGGGCGGACTCATCATGGCCACCTGATGACGAATCAGCCTCTGGTCGGGCGCTGGTCGGGCGCGTGGGCACGCGCGCATCAATGCTAGATCCCGCACCAGCTTTGGGCCCCACATTGGTCGGGCGAGTCAGGGGTCGCCGCTAGTAGCGTACGGGCTGGTTGGAGAAGTGTGCGCTGCCCGCGCTAACCGTGTGATGACATGTAGCAGATGGCGATTGGCGCGGAAGCGGTGTCGTGCTGCAGCCCGCAGGTGACGACGGGGCGTGCGCCTGGACCGAGGCGGGTGCACGTGCAGACTACACCCCTGGTGCATCTGCCGCCACCGATCCCGAGGAGGATCTGATGCCCTGTGGGCGAACAGATCCCGAGGAGGATTTGTCTCCAGATTCTGTGCACATGAAATATGGCTCCGGGTGAGGGTTATTTTCACCATTTTCTTCTTTGTTTTCGTCGTTTTCTTCGCTGTTTTCACCTGTAACACCACAAGGCTCATGCTTGTCATCAGTAAGAGGGTTAGTCAGCGGTTGATCATCACAATCGTTTCCCCCTTGATCAACACCGGAGAGATGAGGAGGCAAAAGAAGAATCTCTTGGCGAAGAAGAGCACCGACGCTAGGATGAAGATCAGCAAAAGTAAACTTGGTTTCATCAAGGAAACATCGCGTGAAATGTAGACACGGTCAGAGGCAACGTCGAGACACTTGACACCTTTATGTTGGTTGCTATAGCCTATAAAAACACATTGTTTTGAGCGAAACATGAGCTTGCGTTTTTTGTATGGGCGAGGATTGGGCCAACAGGCACACCCGAAGACACGAAGAGATTTGTAGTCGGGTTTAGTGTGAAGGAGTCGTTCTAGTGGAGTTTCATTGCTAATGACTCGACTAGGGAGCATGTTTATGATATGAACAGCTGTGAGGAAAGCCTCGTCCTAGAACTTGAGAGGCATTGATGCATCAGCTAGGAGGGCTAACCCAACCTCAACTATGTGTCTGTGCTTACGTTCGGGAGAGCCATTTTGTTGGTGAGCGTGGGGGCATGACACATGATGTGATATGCCAAGGGTTTGGAAGAAAGAGTTTAATTTCTCGTATTCCCCTCCCTAATCAGACTGAACTGCAATGATCTTACTATCAAATTTTCATTCAACAAGAGCTTGAAAGTTTTGAAAAACTTGAAAGACATCTGATCTTCTTTTGAGAAGATAGATCCAGGAGAATTTACTGTAGTCATCTATGAAACTCACATAATAAGTATGTCTACCAACAGAACTAGGGGCAGGGCCCCAAACATCAGAGAAGATTAATTGCAAGGGTTGGTAGAAACACTAGTAGATATAGGATAAGGCAATTGATGACTTTTCGCTCGTTGACAAGAATCACAAATAGTTTCAAGATCACGCTCGCCAACATACGGGAGCTTATTTTTCCTAAGCAATTTTTCAACTAAAGAGAAAGCAGCATGTCCTAGTCGATCGTGCCACCGTGTTGATGACATTTTGGCAGCACCATAGGCTTGTTTATTGGATCTTCTACGCTCCGGGATCAACGGGTAGAGTCCTCGAACGCATCTACGTCGATAGAGAATTTTCTTCGTTGCCTGATCCTTGATCAAGAAAAAATAAGAATGAAACTCAAGGAAGACATGGTTGTCAATGGCAATTCTATGCACAGAGAGTAGATTCTTATCGGCACTAGGAACTAGCAAGATTTTCCTTAGATGAATTTTACGACGAGGGGTACTAAAAAGTGAATGACCAATGTGACTGATCCTCATACCTTCACTGTTGGCAGTGTAAATTTGGTCTTTGCCATGATATTTCTCCTTCATTGTGACCTTCTCGAGCTCGTTGGTGATGTGATTGGTCGCCCTGCTGTCGACATGCCAGTTTGTGTCCACGCCGTAGGAGCCGTCCGCAGCTGCAAGCAACCTTGTCCTCGTCTTGGGAGGAGTCATCATCTTCGTCATAATGATACCAACAGTCTTTGGCCGTGTGCCCAAGCTTGCCACAGATCTGGCAGCGTGGTGTATCAGGGCGAGACCTGCTGGAGCCGCCGCCACGACGAGGCTTGGAGTTGGTGGGCGCCCGTTGCGAGAGTTGCTGGAGCTGCCGCCACCGTTGCTGTTGCTTCCTGACTGCCCCTTGTTGCTGGGAGATCCACGCGAGCGAGGGACACCACCACGGCCACGAGACGCGGCGTTGGCAGAGGACTTGAAGCCGTCAGAGGAGCCGTGGAACTGAGCCATGCGCTGATCAAAGTTACTCAGCATGGCGTAGAGCTCGTCGATGGTGACGGGCGTGACGCGGGCGTCGAGGGCGGGTGGAGCGGCTGGTAGTCGACGTCGAGGCTGTGGAGGATGTACGAGATTTATTCGTCATCCTGGATAGGCTTGCCGGCGGCAGCGAGTTCATCAGCGAGGCCATTGAGGGAGGCGAAGTAGGAGGCGACCGACTGGTTGCCCTTCTGCGCGTTGATGAGTGCAGTTCTGATGTTGTTGACGCGGCTGGGTGACTGGGACGAGAACATGCCTGCCAGTGCCAACCAGAGTTCGCGCGCCGTGGTGATCGCGGTGACCGCGACTAGCACCTCCTTGGAGAGGGTACTGTAACGCCCTCGATGCGGCTATATCTCCCATGTGTCGAAGCCTGACTTAGAGGCATAACCGCATTGAAAACAATGTCGCAAGTGAGGTAATCTTCGCACAACAACCCATGTAATACAATAGGGGAAAAGAGACATAGTTGGCTTACAATCGCCACTTCACACAAATCATGAATACAACATTACAATATCCAAATACAATCAAGGTCCGACTACGGAACCAAAATAAAAGAACCCCAAATGCGACAAGGTCCCCGATCGACCCCCAACTAGGCTCCACTACTGATCAACTAGAACTAAACAACACAAAGGACAAGATCTTCATCGAGCTCCTCCTTGAGCTTGGTTGCGTCATCTGCACGGTTCAACGGCACCTGCAAGCTGGTTTTGGAAGTATCTGTGAGTCACGGGGACTCAGCAATCTCACACCCTCGCGATCAAGACTATTTAAGCTTATGGGTAAGGTAACGGTATGAGGTGGAGCTGCAGCAAGCGACTAGCATATATGGTGGCTAACCGATTCGCAAAAGAGAGCGAGAAGAAAAGGCAAAAGCACGGTCGAACAACTATGATCCAGAAGTGATCCTAGAACAACCTACGTCAAGCATTACTCCAACCCCGTGTTCACTTCCCGGACTCCGCCGGAAAGAGACCATCACGGTAACACACGCGGTTGATGTATTTTAATTAAGGTCAACTTCAGGTTTTCTACAACCGGACGTTAACAAATTCCCATCTGCCCATAACCGCGGGCACGGCTTTCAAAAGTTCAATACCCTGCAGGGGTGTCCCAACTTAGCCCATCACAAGCTCTCACAGTTAACGAAGGATATTCCTTCTCGCGGGAAGACCCGATCAGACTCGGAATCCCGGTTACAAGACATTTCGAAAATGATAAAACAAATCCAGCAACACCGCCCGAATGTGCCGACAAATCCCGATAGGAGCTGCACATATCTCGTTCTCAGGGCACACTCAGATTGTCTAAACTTCCGGTAGGCCAGCCCAGAGTTGCCCCTGGTGGCCACCGGTGGCTGACGAGGTGGACCAACACACTCAGAGGAGCACTGGCCCGGGGGGGTAAATAATGATGACCCTCAGGAGCGCGACTCCCAAGGGAAAAGAAAAGGCTAGGTGGCAAAAGGTAAAACCAATGTTGGGCATTGCTGGAGGAGTTTTATTCAAGGCGAACTGTCAAGGGGTTCCCATAATAGCCCAACCGCGTAAGGAACGCAAAATCCGGGAACATAACACCGATATGACGGAAACTAGGGCGGCAAGAGTGGAACAAACACCAGGCATAAGGCCGAGCCTTCCACCCTTTACCAAGTATATAGATGCATTAATTAAATAAGAGATATTATGATATCCCAACAAGTAAACATGTTCCAACAAGGAACAACATCTCCATCTTCCAACAAGGAACAAACTTCAATCTTCACCTGCAACTAACAACGCTATAAGAGGGGCTGAGCAAAACGGTAACATAGCCAAACAACGGTTTGCTAGGACAAGGTGGGTTAGAGGCTTGGTTCAACAATATGGGAGGCATGATAAGCAAGTGGTAGGTATCGCAGCATAGGCATAGCAAAAGAGCGAGCAACTAGCAAGCAAAGATAGAAGTGATTTCGAGGGTATGGTCATCTTGCCTGAAATCCCGCAAGGAAGAAGAACGAGTCCATGAAGAAGATAAACGGACGTAGTCGAGCGGATCCTCACAACTCTGGAATGAAACCAAAGCTAACGCGAGAAGCAACCCGGAAAGAAGCAAACAACATAGTAAACAACCACGACATGAACATGGCATGATGCACAATCAAGTATGATGCATGTCCGGTTTAATGAAGCATGGCATGGCAAAATGCACAAACAATCCTACAAATTAAGTGGAGCATTGCATATTGACGAAACACCACGTGACTTATTTAGTTCGATCTTGTTTATGTACCTAACAATATTAAATGTTGTTAAACAGGGCAAGAGGGTGAAGCAAATGAAAACTACCTATCTAGGCAAGTTTAAATGAGGCCGGAACAACAAACAGCAAGTCCGGAAACTCCTTATGTGCATATTTTAAGGTTTGGTACTGTTCTGCCCTAAACACAATTTTAAAGTTGTTACACATGCAAAGTAAGGTCACCATGATAAACTAGGCAGTTTTCCACCCCATTTACATATATAGTTTATTAAAATCCGAGTTACCGTGTTTTAGTTATGAATTAAAGCATTTTAGCATGGCATAGGAGCAAATTTAACCAAACATCATTTTAAACATGGATGAAAGTTGCATAATGTGAAAGTACATGAAATTCTAAGCAAGATGCATATATGACATGTTTTGTTTGGATGCATGGATACTTAATTATTAACATTTCAAAACAGTGGCATTTCCTGTAAATATGCATGCACTGGAAATGGTAAAAACATTGTGCAGAGGGAAAAAATATAGCGGCTGAGTGGGTGTGCAAAACTTAAAAAGACCAGAGGGGAAAGGGAAAATGGGTGTATCTGGGATTCGAACCCCAGATCCCCTGGTTATAATCGAGTGCCTCTAGCCACTAGGCTGAACTCTGTGTGTGCCAAGAATGCAGGGGCGCGGCTACTTATAAATTGAGGCTCAGTCCTGGAACTCCATGGACGCCCGAAGGATCCAGAACTCCGGCGAGCGCTTGCGGCCAGTAGCAGCGGCGGCTTGCGAGGCAGAGTAGCGGAGGGCGTGCGGGAAGCGAGCTGCGCATGAGGTGTGGGTGTGCTCGCGCAGGAGTAGACCACGGGCTCGCGAAATAAAACAACAGAAGCTCCACAAACTCGTTCATGATGGTCGTGCACAAACTCGACCGGAGCGACGCCTACATGCACGGATTTGAAAGGTAAAAGGAGGGGTTTGTGAGAGGAGCTCACGAGGGGCTCGAATTCGTTGGCAGGGCGGTCGGAGAAGCAGTGAAGACGGCTTGGGGACCCGCAGATCGCCTGTGTTCGTGAAGCAGAGAACGCAGGGAAGAAGAGGTCGTAGAGGAAGGTGATCGCGTCGGCCTTGGGCCTGTCTGGCTCCTGGCCTGCTTGTAGTCGAAGAAGACGACGTCGGGGAAGAAGATCCTCGTGGCGCGTGCGTTGGCTCCCGGCGTGAAGTAGAGGACGCAGGGGAAGAAGAGGGACTTGGCGAATGCTCTGGTCCGGGAAGAAGAAGACGAAGGGGAAGAAGAGGACGTCGTGGAGGCGGTCTGGGGCTCGCCTTGCAGCGGAACAGAACCAGCGGCTCGCTGCGGTTCTCGCGGGCGTCGTGGAGGTCGAAGGGAGGCGTCAGGCCGGCAGCGAGCTCCTTTCCTGGCCAGCCATGGCGTTCGGGTGCTACTCGAGGCAGGAGCAAGGAGACGTGAGGGAGAGCCTCCCTGGAGCAGCGGCGCGGAGGAGGGAAAGAGGAGGAGAGAGGGAACCCTAGGGATGGCAGCGAGGGTTAAATAGGAAGGGCGGACGTGGAGCTCGGGCGTCCACTGTGGCCATGTGTGCTCCTCCTCTGCTTTTACTGTGAGGGGGAGGTGGCGAGAGGAGGAAGAAAAAGGCGAAGGGAACGGTCACTGCAAGTGGGTCCGGATGGGTGTCCAGCGTGGATTCACCACGGGAGAGAGCGAGGGGACTGCGTTGAGGCTTCTGCTGGGTCTGCTGCTGGACCGGCCTGGTAGAAGGAGGCCCAGGTAGGCCGCTCTTGCTGCTGTCTCTTCTCTTTTCATTTTCCTCAGGCAGAAAATAAATAGAAAAGCACAGGGATAAAAGAGGGGTGTAGGAGAGATATAATAATATCCCCACGACGCTGGAATTATGCACTAATTGAAATAAATGGTTTGGGCATTTTTAGAGAAAGAAAATTATCGCAAGTTTGAACTACATTCAAACTTGAGGCAATTTTGATTCCAACCAAAACAAGTCCACAAGAGCTGAAAATTGGCAGAAAGGGTTTAGACATGGTGAACTAGCATCAGGAAAAGAATGAACATTTATGGAGGAGGGGGAAAGGTCACTTGCCAAAATGAAGGAAAGAAGAAGGAAGGAGGAGGTGATGATGCATGATTATACATGGAGCATGCAACAATGTAACATGCATGAATATGACAGTGCTCATGATGATTATGAGAATGCAAAATGACAAGAGGCACAAATGCAACATGACAAAGATGGGCATGGCAATGCAATATAATCAAATGATGAACATGATGCAAGAAGCAAAATATGACAATGGCCCTCATCGCAATCATGGCAATAAACAGTTCAAACACACAACGACAACGAAAAACATGGAAGGCGTCTAAAGCGTCAGTCTCGGCGCGTCACAGGTACTCAGCAAATAGCCAAGCACCTGTTGATCCTCCCGGACCCAAAGTGGGTGGAGAGGGTTGGGCGCAGAAGTCTCCTTGCCGTCCTTGTCTTTCGTGACGTAGAGTCTGGCCGGCTCCGGCGCGGTGTCGTCGACGTAGCCAAAGACATCGGCGCACCGCAGGTGGGGTGTGACCTGCGTGCGCCATAGCACGTAGTTCGTGCGGTTGAGCTTCTAGGTGACCTGGCCATTGAGGCTAGGGGAGACGCCGGAGGATGAAGACATGGCTATGCACTAGGTGCAATCGGGAGACTAGTTTGGAAGAGGAAGGCTCTGATTACCATGTGCGATGGCGGAAACGTCTTACCCGACGTGGGCGACATGTATGTATTTATATAGCAGGGGCGTACCTCCCTGTACAGCGCATACAAGTTGTTGAAGGTTACATCTTGAAAAGAAAGAAAGATTTTAGATAGAGATAAATCTTAACAATCTAGCCTATTTAACTAGGACTCCTAACAACCGAAGCAAACCAAGATAGTGCGGCAGATATGATGCGTGTTTGACACACTAGAATTCTCTTCGGAGAAAGGAAGGCATACACGTACCAGAAGGAGCGCGTCAGCATGGACAAACCAATCCCCTTCGAACATTGCAAGTTCGAGGGCACACTCCCGAATTTCGTAGCACGTGGTGTACTTTTCGTAGGGAACAAAGGAGCCCTGCCTCACCCTCAGCCACTCAATCATCAACTCAACCTCCTTCATGATACACTTGAAGCCATCCATCCATTATTTTAGCAAATGGTCGACAAAAAGAAACTCGTGAGGCTCTTTCATTTATGACAATCAATTTGTTAAAGTTGAACAGTGAATAAATGAATCTACACCTACTAATAAAGTAAGGTGTGTTTCTCCAATTTTTTCATTCGTTCACCGACGTAAAGTTTTTTTCCTATCCGAAGTGGTACTAAATTTTTGTGCATCCGTCTGCTCGAAAAGATAAAATAATTTCCGTACATAGGCCGCACGCGCTATGGCCCGGCGAAGCCAGCCCAAATATTTATCTGCCCAGACAGCTATGAAAGCCTATTTGCCGCCCACGGCGTCAAATAGTTGGAGCTTCCCACAGGACGCCGAAGACTGGGCCAGCCCATTTTCTTTATCTATGTGTTCTGTTTCTATTTTTTCCTCTTCCTTTCTCTTTTTCTTTCATGATTATTTTTTCTACCAATTTTACATTATTTTCCCTTTTAACGGATATTAAAATCTTGAAAAAATCGTCCAAAATTTCAATTTTGCCATATTTAGACAAAAAGTCGGAATATAATTTTTTGTTCCTATCTTGTAAAATGTTCAAAACTTTAATTAGTTTTGTTCCCCTTCCAAAATGTGTTCGAAATTAACAATGTTCCCATTTTTTGAAAAAATATTGTGAATCACAATAAAAAATCAAAATTTTCAAAATAAGTTGCATTTTAAAAAGTATTCCAGATTTCTAAAACATTCATATTTTAGTGAAATATTCACAAATTCAAAATAATGTTTGTGATTCAAAAACATATGTTCTGAACTTTTTCTAAATGTTCAAAACATCTTCACACATTCAACAAATGTTCGTGTTTTTTCAAAAGGATCATGTTGTCAAAAAATGTTTAAGAATTTTTTAAAAACTCGACCTATTTCAAGTGATGTTCGTCTTTTTCCAAAAATGAATGATATTTTACAAAATGTTTCGTATTTTTTTAAACTGTTCGGGGTTTCAAAAATTATTCGTGTTTCCAAAAATATACGGAAATTCATAAATATTAATTTAAAATTCTAAAAACTTCATAAAAAACAAAAAAACTTGAATCTGATGCTACAACATATTCATAAATATTAATTAGTTAGCAGGACCCATTTGTTCAAGTGACTAGCAGTCGATGATCGAGTTTTTAAGGTCGCGAGTTCGATCTTTTAACACGTCCTTTTTTTAATTTAGAGAAAGCCTATTTTTCGCATGCAGCGCCAAATAGTTGGAAGTTCACACAGCACGCCCAACAATGGGCTGGCCCAATTTCTTTTTCTCTGTGTTCCTTTTTTTAAAATTTTCCTGTTCTTTTCTCTTTTTCTGTCATGATTCTTTTTCCTACCAATTTTAGATTATTTTCCCTTTTCCCTTAAATTAAAATATTGAAAAAATCATTCAAAGTTTCAATTTTCTTCCATATTTTAGAAGAAAAAAATCAGAATTTAATTCTTTTGTTCCTCTCTTGTAAAATGTTCAAAATTTTAAAAACAATTCCAGTTCCAAAATGTGTTCTTAATTTAAAAAATGTTTTCACTTTTCATAAAATGTTTGTGTATTACAAATTAAGATTTTCAAAATAAGTTGCATTTAGAAATATTACAGATTTTCTAAATTGTTTTCGTGAAATATTTGCAAATTCAAAATAACGTTCGTGGTTAAAAAAACCCAGTTTCTAAACTTGTTCTAAATATTCAAAACATGTTCACACATTCAACAAATGTTCGTGTTTTTTCAAAAGTTTCATGTTGTCAAAAAATGTTTAAGAATTTTAAATAAAAAATCTACCTGTTTCAAACAATGTTCATATTTTTCCAAAAATGAACGACATTTTTAAACATGCTTC
Organism: Triticum urartu; assembly: GCF_003073215.2. Classification (NCBI taxonomy): domain Eukaryota; kingdom Viridiplantae; phylum Streptophyta; class Magnoliopsida; order Poales; family Poaceae; genus Triticum; species Triticum urartu. Next base: position 689,321,395 of record NC_053024.1, read on the forward strand.
GCATTTTTGAAAATTGTTCAGGGTTAGAAAAATTGTCATGTTTTCAAAAATATTTGGCATTCATAATTATTAATTTATTTTTGGAAAAATCAGAAAAAAAAACATAATTTTTTTGAATCTGACACTGCAGCATATGTTAAATATTAATTGGTGGGTTAGCAGCCCGTGGATGACTTTTTGATGTCGCGAGTTCGATCCTTCAACACATCCTTTTTTAAATTTATATTATGCCTTACAAACATAGGTTGTTTTGGTGCCTGTCAATGGGCCGGCTCAGATGTGTACTGTTGGGCGTCCCACACGCTATTTGACGATAAAAGAGATTATGTTTGTTTGCTATAATTGAAATATATTGTGGGTACGTGTCAATGAAAGAGAATATGTAGGTTTGGCTCTAATTTTGAAGAACGGTGGGCACGTGAGCGTTGAAAAAGAGAATAAACCCTGATAAAGAAGGTATTGTCTGGTTATGCATGGATTATGCTAATAAAACGGGATTTATGCGTAATCCATCTGGTTGCGTTATCCTCGAAGAGAATGGTCGAAGCTACCGTGCTCCGAGGGTCGCTGCGCAGCTACCAAATGAGGAGACAGCCACTGCCCTAACACGGACGTGAACCTGGAGGAAAAAAACACAAGTTGGTTGGTCGCCGCCATGCCGACTAATGTCACCACTATCAAGATCTCGTGGGACAAACATGACTCGCGAAAAGACCACAGCTCCTTGCTCTGTCGCCCCACCATTGTGGATACCGTTGATACCGTTTTTGGTGAACACATAATTTATTTATCTCGTTACTTCTTGAAAAAATATTTCTTCCATTGCAACGCACGGGCATATGTGCTAGTGAATACATAAATGGCCACTTGTTTATTCCGATTCTTAGAGATAGCTACATACAGCAGCAGCATAGGTGACAAAAGGGCGTCTTGATTCGCTTCCTGCATTGTCCACAACGTCAGACATGCATTTCAGGATGTCATTGCTCCACGATTCATCAAAAGAAATGGCATTGACCCTCTTAATCTTCCACTCGGTGCCCAATGCTTTCTCCATCTCTAAACACTTTAAAAGAAGGGAACAATGGTTACATATGCAAATCGTGCAGTATAAGAATGCTAAGAATCTCAAATAAAATAAATAATACTCCAAAGTGTGTGTTGTACGAATTTAAAAGGACCCTTAAGGGGTTTCGTCTCCAGTGCTGTATCCTTTGCTTGGACTTGAATTGAATGGAAGTTTCATACTACTATTATTTATCCTTGCTGATCTGCTCTGACAGTTTTATAAAATCGTTCGGTTCCTTTGTAAATTCATGACAACACACAACGTGGTACTCCCTCATAAGTGTGTTTTTACACTACTGTAGTGTAAAAACACTCTTATATTATGGACGGAGGGAGTAGTATGAAACTTCCATTTAATTCATGAGGAAAACTCTGCCCTTGTATTTGCACAGCAGAAGATGTATGAATATATTGCAGAGCCATTATACCCTTCGCAGTAGTTTTATTTTAACAACAGAAATTGCATACGTATTTAGACTAGAGACAAGAAGCTGGTTGCGGGAGGCAGGCAGGCAGTGACTTTAATTACCTTCAAGGCGGCGTCGGCAGCCACTTGGCTTTTTTTTTTTGCGGGTGTTGTCATGATCAGAAGCAGCACCACTGTTCAAGTTGTAAAACTTCTCAAGGTAGGTCTCGTACATGGGCAAGTCAGATGGATCGTCCAAGACCAAATCAAAAGGAAGTAGCCTGTCCCATCCCCACAGTTCCTCGAACGCAACTGATTTTGTAGCCAGGCAAAGAGCCATCCAGCCGTACGTTGAGGAACCAAGAGCTTTGAAGATGATTACGAGGAAGCAAAAGTAAATTAGATAGAGGACAACTCAAATAAACGTTGCAGAGAAGATTATGTGGTAGACCAAATTAACGGGTCCGAGCTTAAGCTATAAATTAATGGAATTACCAGGGGATTTGAGAATTTTAACCGGCGGAAACCCCTCTGTATCAATCCAGCTACGAAACTCCTTCCATTCGGATGCTTCCAAATCGGAAGTGGCATCGACCCTGTTGCTGTTGCAGTGGACGGCGCCGCCGGAGATGCTGTTGCAACCTTCCTCGTCTGGGATGGCCTCGAGTTGGATCCCAAGCTCCTTCGACATTGCCGCAGATTCGAACCTGCTCTTGGTTTAGGGTTTGGTGGTTACGTGCGGCGCCGGCGCTGCGGGGGTTTTGGGGGAGGGGGCGATGAGCGAGGCTCTCGCGAGTCGCGACTCGAAGATTTGAAATAGATTTAAACTGACTAGTGAGATACGCGTTGCTCTACTGGGAAATCCATCCGATCTGTGCAGTCCACACAAGAAAATTTGACAATATATGTGGAGTATATATAGACCGATAACACTTTGACCGTGGAGCAATTGTTAGGCCGGGTGACACTTTGAAAACTTCTCTCCCCTCATCTAGTTTGCTCACTTGCAATACTCTCCCCTCATGTCCCTGAAGCTGCCATGCTTCTGTCTGTCCTCCGACTCCTATCTAGGTCAGCTTCAGGGCCGTGGATGTCAGGGAGCCGGTTCGGACGGTGGATGTTGTAGAAAATATAGAACCTACAATATTCGTTGTATTGATCTAACCTTTGGGTAGGGTATACATAGAAGTACATGTGAGGGAGAGAGACTTGAAATAGAAGACAAGTCATACATGATTTAATATATTCTATCTCTAACTCCTAGCTCTATGTTAAACACATTTATATTCTAACTTTCCCCCCTAAGTCGTAGCGAGAGTGAAGCGGATGATTACGACTGAACTCGAAGTCTTGCGATTCTGTCGTCTTCTCCACTGCGCCATCATCAACTGCGCCTCTAATGGCTGACAGGTCGGCACCTAGGACGGTGACTGCGTCCCTTCTGGTGCCTTCCTCGTCTCTCCTCTGTTCCCTCCCGCAGTCACAGCGGGAGTGGCGTGGACACTAGTGATGACGCGGACGCTGTTGACTGAAGTTGTTGCCGATGAGTTGTTGTAGACGTTGCCCTTGATGTTGATGTGGCGGTAGCCGATCATGATGGTGTAGCCATGGTCGAGGTAGTCGTGGCCGATGGTGTAGTCGTCGTGGATGATGAAGCCGCACAAAGCCGGGGGGCGCAAAAAAAATGCGCTATGACGGAGCTGCAGACGTGGACGATACACCTTGCGGATGTCAGAGGGTGTCGTTGGCGATGAGTCCATCGGTTTTGACAAGACCGGAGGAAGCCCATCAAGCACACATCGGTTTTGCCAGAACCGTGTGGCCATGTAGGGCCGTCACTATAGTGACGCCATGTCGATGCAGTTGCGCCGCCGTGGATGACGCAACTGATGTCGTCGTCGTGACGTAGTCATTGCTGTCGCCGAGGTCGCGTCTTGCAGAAAAATCTATCCGAAGACGCTAGCTGTCCATCTTGTAGACAAAGCAATGGCGGTTTGTCGATGAAGATGTTAATAAAGACCAAGTTGATGAAGAACTTGGTGATGATGTGTCGGCAATGAAGCAGTATACGTGTCGACGATGATCGTCATTTGAAGGCATTCCTTGTGGTGACGATGATGTCGAAGGCTTGCTTGTAGTTTGGCGGTGTCGTACAGCTTGATGTAGTTGTTCGCATCGGTGATGTCCGGCTTGATGCAGTGCAGACCGTTGGTGTCGGTGTAGTCCCGCGTGAAGTCGTAATGGCGTCGCTGGTCGTGTTGACGCCGGATGACGAGGTCGCCCTCCCGTGGTTGATGCCGCGTGCCTGTGGTCTTGGACTCGCGATCTGATCTGTGGCACACACAACACGTACGCATATATCTCCACGTAGTACTTTCTTTTATGTATGTACCATATGTATCCTGGGCAAGGTTTTGGTTACTGAATGAGGCAATTTTACTGAGAGGGATTGATAAAAGTGGTTACCGTGGTTATCGAGAAATACCGACAAATACCAAGAATATTTTGAACGAATTTTATAGTTAAATTTTGAATTCAAATAAGTAAATGAACGAATATTCAAACCAGAGACCTCTTAAAACAGGAACTAGATTGCTACCAACATGCCATAACCAACTCTCATTACATTAATTAGATCCTACATACTTTACAGTAAATCGAGTGTTTAAATTCAAAAATTTCAAAAAATGATATTTTTTGCTTGGTATGGCGATTTACCGAGGGGCACGAAAATACGCGGTAACCATGGGAAATCTTGAAATTTTGACTGGTAACCAAAACCTTGATCCTGGGCCAATTTTGCTGTTGCATGCACTGAAGGAGTCGCCGAGCACATGCATGGTTGCATGCAGTGCCCCGCGTGATCCAGCCGCGGGTGAGGCTAGTCATAGTGGGAGTAACTTAGATAATAATATAGCGCACTTTGAGAAAATTTTACTTATGTGACATGTAGTTAATGAGAAGTGATAACATAATATGTTACTGTAACATAGCGCTTCCCAAGATAAGATGAGTCTACAAACCATTAAATAAAGCCACATATAACACTACTAGTATGTTACTTTGCACTATAAAGGTGATAAATTAAACTAGTGTCATATGCATGACATTAGTATAAGTTACTCCCCACTATGACCAGCCTGAGGCAGCTCGCTGGAGTCCCGGGCGCCGCGTCTCTGTGTCCTGTGTT